>NW_028318244.1:2632500-2757500 GCF_062004578.1 Staurois parvus | reverse complement strand
AGATAGATAGATAGATAGACAGACAGATGATATCTATCTAGCTATCTATCTATCTATCTATCTATTCATATCTATCTAATCTGTCTGTCTATCTATCTAACAGACAGATTAGATAGGTATGAAAAGATAGATTGAAAGATATAATGATAGATAGATAGATAGATAGATAGATAGATAGATAGATAGATAGACAGACAGATGATATCTACAGTTGTGGCCAAAATTATTCAACCCCCACTGAAATTGAGTGTTTTGGCCAGTTTGACATTGCTTTTGATCATTCAGTCATCTTGCTTACATTTACATTAAAGAGGCACTTGTAGGTCAGACAAATATAACATAACAGTTATAATGAAATAACCACAAATGTCTTTTCTGTGCTCACAGCATTATCAGTTTTATTCAACCCCCAAGTGACATTCAATCTTAGTACTTAGTACAGCATCCTTTTACAGTTATAACAGCTTTTAAACGTGAAGCATAGCTTGACACAAGTGTCTTGCAGCGATCTACGGGTATCTTCGCCCATTCTTCATGGGCAAAGGCCTCCAGTTCAGTCACATTCTTAGGCTTGCGCACTGCAACTGCTTTCTTTAAGTCCCACCAGAGGTTCTCAATCGGATTTAAGTCTGGTGACTGCGATGGCCACTCCAAAATGTTCCAGCCTTTCCTCTGCAACCATGCTCTAGTGGACTTGGAGGTATGCTTGGGATCATTGTCCTGTTGAAAGGTCCAACGTCTCCCAAGCCTCAGGTGTGTGACGGACTGCATCACGTTTCCATCCAATATCTCCTGGTACTGAAGAGAATTCATGGTACCTTGCACACGCTGAAGCTTCCCTGTACCTGCAGAAGCAAAACAGCCCCAAAGCATGATTGACCCTCCACCATGCTTCACAGTAGGCAAGGTGTTCTTTTCATCATAGGCCTTGTTCTTCCTCCTCCAAACATAGCGTTGATCCATGGGCCCAAACAGTTCTAATTTTGTTTCATCAGTCCACAGAACACTATCCCACAACTTTTGTGGTTTGTCCACATGGCTTTTGGCATACTGCAGTCGACTCTTCTTATTCTTTGGAGACAGCAAGGGGGTACGCCTGGGAGTTCTGGCACGGAGGCCTTCATTACGCAGTGTGCGTCTTATTGTCTGGGCTGAAACTTCTGTACCCACATCTGACAAATCTTTTCTCAGTTCCTCAGCAGTCACACGGGGACTTCTCTCCACTCTACGCTTCAGGTAGCGCACAGCAGTCGAAGTCAGCATCTTCTTTCTGCCACGACCAGGTAGCGTTTCAACAGTGCCCTTTGCCTTGAATTTGCGAATGATGCTTCCTAAGGTGTCTCTTGGTATGTTTAACATCTTTGCAATCTTCTTATAGCCATTGCCCTTCCTGTGAAGAGAAATCACCTCTTCTCTTGTCTTCCTGGACCATTCTCTTGCCTTCACCATGTTTGTAACCACACCAGTAAATGTCTAGAAGGAGCTGAGTATCACAGTCATTTTAAAGCTGCCTAATTGGTGCTTATTATGCTTGATTGCTGCTCGGTGACATCCACAGGTGTTTTCAATACCTGATGGAAAGCACCTGTATGAACCTCTGTTCTTCAGAGTGGTAGTCTTTAAGGGGTTGAATAATTGTGGCAATGAAGAAACCACATAAGAACCATTTACTACTGTATTACATAAACAATTGATGTCATTTTAGTTGCATTTGGGTAGTTACAACGTCCTTGTAGGATTTGATTCTGAATACAATTCCAAATGTACACTATAGTCCCTAAACCCCTTTACAGCATTGGGGGTTGAATAATTTTGGCCACAACTGTATCTATCTATTCATATCTATCTATCTATCTATCTATCTATCTATCTATCTATCTATCTATCTATTCATATCTATCTAATCTGTATGTCTATCTATCTATCTATCTATCTATCTATCTATCTATCTATCTATCTTTCTATCTATCTATCTTGTATCTGTCCATCCTTCTCATATCTATCTATCTATCTATCTATCTATCTATCTATCTATCTATCTATCTATCTATCTATCTATCTATATATCTGTCTATCTGTCTGTCTGTCTGTCTATCTATCTATCTATCTATGATTATTATTATTATTATTATTATTATACAGGATTTCTATTTATCTATAGATAGATAGATAGATTGATAGACAGACAGATGATATCTATCTATCTATCTATCTATCTATCTATCTATCTATCTATCTATCTATCTATTCATATCTATCTAATCTGTCTGTCTATCTATCTAACAGACAGATTAGATAGGTATGAAAAGATAGATTGAAAGATATAAAGATAGATAGATAGATAGATAGATATGAGAAGGATAGATAGATAGATAGATAGATAGATAGATAGATAGACAGACAGATGATATCTATCTATCTATCTATCTATCTATCTATCTATCTATCCTTCTCATATCTATCTATCTATCTATCTATCTATCTATCTATCTATCTATCTATCTATCTATCTATCTATCATTATATCTATCTTTTTATCTATCTCTATAATTCTCTCTTTCTCTATCTATCTATCTATCTATCTATCTATCTATCTATCTATCTATCTATCTATCTATCTATCTATCATTATTATACAGGATTTCTATTTATCTATAGATAGATAGATAGATAGATAGATAGATAGATAGATAGACAGATAGACAGACAGATGATATCTATCTATCTATTTATAGATAAATAGAAATCCTGTATAATAATAATAATAATCGATAGAGAGATAGATAGAATTGTGCTCAAAAGTTTGAATTCCCTGTCAGAAATCGTGACATTTTGGCATTGATATAGAAAATATGACTGATCATGCCAAATAATGCTCTTTTATTGAAGGATGATGATCATATGAAGCCATTTATTATCACATAGTTGTTTGGCTCCTTTTTTAGTTCTAATGATAACAGAAATCACCCAAATGGCCCGGATCAAAAGTTTCCCTCCCCTGGAATGTTTGGCCTTGGTACAGAAACATAAGGGGGGAGATTTGCTAAAACTGGTTCACTCTAGTGCAGCTGTGAATGGTAGCCAATCAGCTTCTAACTTCAGCTTGTTCAATTCAGCTTTGGCAATAAAACCTGTAAACTGATTGGCTTTTATTCAGAGCTGCACCAGATTTTGCACTCTCCAAGTTTAGTAAATAACCCCCAAGGTGTGTGTGTGACACACAGGTTAAAATGGCAATTAAAGGTTAATTTCCCAGATTTGTGTCTTTTTAACCACTTGCCAACTGCGCTATAGCTGAATGACGGCTACAGCGAGGTTGTCCAGTTCTGGGAGGATGTCCTCACAGAACGTATCCTCCTGCATGCCCCCGGGGGTGCGCACCTGGCGATCTCCGTGATCCCTGTGTCCTACGGACACAGCTAATCATGTGATGAGGTAAAAGGCCAATCACAGCAGCCTTTTACCATGTGATCAGCTGCAGATCACCAGTAAATGAAGTTGCCGGTTATTGGCTGCACTTTCCTTACGCTGTCACAGTGTGAGGAAAGTACTGCTGATAACCACAAATGTCAGAGGACGGATCGGCACCGATGATCAGGGCACTGATGATCAGTGCCTAGCAGTGCCACCCACCAGTGCCCAGCAGTGCCTCCCACCAGTGCCCAGCAGTGCTGCCCACCTGTACCCAGCAGTGCCACCCGCATGTACCCAGCAGTGCCTCCTGTGTCCATCAGTGCACAGCAGTGGCACACACCTGTGCCCATCAGTACCTAGTAGTGCCACCTACCTGTGCCCAGCAGTGCCCCCCATCAGTGCTGCCCAGCAGTGGCACTTATCAGTGCCCAGCAGTGCCACCAGTCAGTGCCCAGCAGTGCTGCCAGTCAGTGCCACCCATCAGCGCTGTCCATCAATGCTGCCCATCAGTGCCCATCATTGTTGCATATCAGTGCAGAAGCATCAGTGCCGCCTCATCAGTGCCAGCTCATCAGTGCCGCCTATTAGTGCTGCCTATCTATGCCACCTCATCAGTGCCGCCTATCAGTGCCCATCAGTGCAGCCTCATCAATGCACATCAGTGAAGGAGAAAAATTACCTGTTTGCAACATTTTATAATAGAAACAAAGAAAACCTTTTTTTTTCAAATTTTTTGCTCTTTATTTGTTTATGGCACAAAAAATAAAACAGCGGTGATTAAATACCACCAAAAGAAAACTCTATTTGTATGATAAAAATTTCATATGGGTACAGTGTTGCATGACCGCGCAATTGTCATTCAAAGTGCAATAGTGCTGAAAGCTGAAAATTGGCCTGTGCAGGAAGGGGATATAAGTGTCCAGCAGGCAAGGGGTTATATTGCAATTAGTGTCAGTGTATAAATAGTCAATGAGTTTGTTAGCTCTTACGTGGAAGCACTGACTAGGCTAGATACTGAGCCATGGGGAGCAGAAAAGAACTTTCAAAAGTCCTGCGTAAAAAGTTAATAGAACTTTATAAAGATGGAAAAGGAAATAAAAAGATATCCAAAGCCTTGAATATGCCAGTCAGTACTGTTCAATCACTTATTAAGAAGTAGAAAATTTGGGGATCTCTTGATGCCAAGGTCAGGTAGACCAAGAAAGATTGCAGCCACAACTGTCTGAAGAATTGTTTTGGGATACAAAGAAAAACCCACTGGTAACCTCAGAAGAAATGTAAACTGCTCTGGAAAAAGACAGTGTGAATGTTTCAAGAAGCACAATACGACGTTACTTGAACCAAAATGAGCTGCATGGTTGAGTTCCCAGGAAGAAACCTTTACTGAACCTATGCCATAAAAATCCAGGGTACAATATGCCAGACAACACCTTGACACTCCTCACAGCTTCTGGCACACTGTAATCTGGAGTAACCACACCAAAATAGAGCCTTATGGTCACAATGCTATGTTTGTAGAGGGGTCATCAAGGACTATAGCAACAAGAATATCATCCCCACTGTGAAGCATGGTGGTGGCTCACTGATGGGTTTTTTTGGGGGGGAGCTCTAAAGGCATGGGGAATTATGTGAAAATTGATGGCAAGATGAATGCAGCATGTTATCAGAAAATACTGGCAGATAATTTGGATTCTTCTGCATGAAAGCTGCATATGGGACACTCTTGGACTTTCCAGCATGACAATGACCCTAAGCACAAGGCCAAGTTGACTCTCCAATGGTTACGGCAGACAGAGGTGAAGGTTCTGACAGGGATTGTCTCTTGACAAATAAATAAAAAATAGAGCTGTCCTGTGTCCGCACTCCAGGAATCCCCTATTATCTCTAGGAGTCCAATCAGTCCTTATTCTTCTAATTTTAGGACTACAGAACTTTTACTCTCTGAATTGTAGAGTTGAGGGGGGGAGGGATTCAGTAGTTTTGCAAAAGCCAACTGGGCAGGACTGACACCATTTCTCCTTCTCCGTCTTCCCCCATGACAACCATATTGTCTGAGTGAACACAGTTGTCTTTCAGCAGGAATATTGCTAATTGGAAGTCTTCCCTCTACCCCAGCCGGCTGACCCTGTCCGGCGCCTACGGCTACGTTCACGGTGCCAAACACTCAACAGTGTGTCAGAAGACAGAAACGCCTGATTTCCCAAGCCTCCAGCCAGCGTTCCAGCTGTCTCATCAGGCAGAAGATGGGAACAGCCCGATGATTAAAAATATAATCCTATTACAAATAATCTCCACTTCATAATGGAAGGCGATGATGTTCGGTGAATCACCTGCCATCCAACACTCACATTACCATTTTATAGCACGCACTTAGTGGATCTTCAGTGTCTATAGGTCCCTGGTGCCCAATATGCAATCCTGGGGCTGCATTTGGCCCACCTCCTGTACTACGTCTGCATCCTCTGACTATGTCCTGTACTACATCTGAAGTCTCTGACCATCTCCTGTATCATGTCTGCAGTCTCTGACCGTCTCCTGTATCATGTCTGCAGTCTCTGACCATCTCCTGTATCGTGTCTGCAGTCTCTGACCGTCTCCTGTATCGTGTCTGCAGTCTCTGACCGTCTCCTGTATCATGTCTGCAGTCTCTGTCTGTCTCCTGTATCATGCCTGCAGTCTGTCTGTCTCCTGTATCATGTCTGCAGTCTCTGACCATCTCCTGTATCATGTCTGCAGTCTCTGACCATCTCCTGTACCATGTCTGCAGTCTCTGTCTGTCTCTTGTACCATGTCTGCAGCCTCTGTCCGTCTCTTGTACCATGTCTGCGGTATCTGCCTATCTCCTGTATCATGTCTGCAGTCTCTGACTGTCTCCTGCACCATGTCTGCAGTCTCTGACCATCTCCCATAGTATGTCTCTGACCATCTCCCATGGTATGTCAGCAGTTTCTGACCATCTCCTGTACCATGTCTGCAGTCTCTGACCATCTCCCATAGTATGTCTCTGACCATCTCCCATAGTATGTCAGCAGTTTCTGACCATCTCCTGTATCATGTCTGCAGTCTCTGACCATCTCCTGTACCATGTCTGCAGTCTCTGACCATCTCCTGTATCATGTCTACAGTTTCTGACCATCTCCTATATCATGCCTGCAGTCTCTGACCATCTCCCATAGTATGTCTGCAGTTTCTGACCATCTCCCATAGTATGTCTGCAGTTTCTGACCATCTCTCATAGTATGTCTGCAGTCTCTGACCATCTCCCATAGTATGCTTGCAGTCTCTGACCATCTCCCATTGTATGTCTGCAGTCTCTGACCATCTCCCGTAGTATGTCTGCAGTCTCTGACCATCTCCTGTAGTATGTCTGTAGTCTCTGACCATCTCCCGTAGTATGCTTGCAGTCTCTGACCATCTCCTGTATCATGTCTGCAGTCTCTGACCATCTCCCGTAGTATGTCTGCAGTCTCTGACCATCTCCCATAGTATGTCTGCAGTCTCTGACCATCTCCCATAGTATGTCTGCAGTCTCTGACCATCTCCTGTAGTATGTCTGTAGTCTCTGACCATCTCCCGTAGTATGCTTGCAGTCTCTGACCATCTCCTGTATCATGTCTGCAGTCTCTGACCATCTCCCGTAGTATGTCTGCAGTCTCTGACCATCTCCCATAGTATGTCTGCAGTCTCTGACCATCTCCCATAGTATGTCTGCAGTCTCTGGCCATCTCCTGTATCATGTCTGCAGTCTCTGAAAGCTTCCTGTAGAATTACATTCACTAGAGATTCACACTTTTTTTTCTAATGGAATCTTAAGGTAGAAATCTGTGATTTTTGTGTGAAATTTGTGTGAATCTTGGAGAGACCCCTGAAGTGCAAAATAAACCTCAGATGCTGTTTTTTTCAGAGAATGCTTGTAGTATTTATAGTGATTTTTTTGCACTTTTACTCTATTGAGTCCCATAGTTTCTATTGTGTTATATACAGTATATACGGCAGGTATTGGTTATCTGTCAGTGCAGTCGGCTTTCTTGCTGAACACCGGCTTCAAGAAATACAACACAGGGTAAGCCACATGTAGGCGTTTTTGATGTGCGTTGTCAGAACTCTGCCCACATGGATCGAATGTTCTCGGAGTTTAGGTTCAACATCTCATCTAGAGTTTTTTTTTTGGAACCTGAAGAATGAACTTCTCTTATTTGCTCCCTATTGGGGGTGTTTATTAGGCCATTGAAAGTAGAATTTTCAGCAATGGAAGCCATCTGTCTATTATAAAGTGGATGTAACCCCCCAATCAATGGCCGATGGAAGAAAGTGGCACAGCAGGCTGACAATGCTGCTGCGCATAGTGGCTTAGTGTTGTCATCCCGAAACAGGAAGTGCTGATACTGGCAGGATCTCCAGGTAAGAAAATTAAAAAAAAAAAGATTTTAGAATTCTGTATAGGGTGAGGTCTTCCTTCAATCAGGCTCTACATAAATTTCATAAAAAGGCGTCATGTAATAATTCCTATACTACAAGACATGTCTTAAAGAGGAAATCCACCTTTATAATAAAAAATTATTATTATTATTATTATACAGGATTTATATAGCAACAGTTTTCTCAGCACTTTACTATATAAGGGAGACAATACAGCAACAATACAGTACAGTACAGAAGGAATAGGGGGGCCCGGCTCATGGAGCTTACAATCTAAAATAAGGGGGAGGTGATACAAAAGGTGATAGCTGCGGGGGATGATCTGGTGGAGGTGATTCAAGTACAGTTCTTAGGTGGAGGTGGGGTAGGCTTCCCTGAAGAATGAGTTTTCAAAGATCGCCTAAGGGCAGACAGGGTGGGGGCTGACCGGACATACTGTGATAGGGAGTTCCAGAGGATGGGAGAGGCTCTGGAGAAGTCCTGGAGGCGAGCGTGGGAGGAGGTGATGAGGGAGCTAGAGAGGAGGATATCATGGGAGGAGCAGAGAGGGTGATTTGGGCGATGAGGTTGGTGATGTAGCTAGGGGCAGTGTTGTGGATGGCTTTGTAAGCTGTGGTTAGTATTTTGAATTTTATCTAAAGCGTCCTAGATTGTAAGCTCCCAGGATCAGGCCCTCCTATCCCTCTTGTATTGAACTGTATTGTCTCCCTTTATATTGTAAAGCACTGAGCAAACTGTTGGGGCTATATCAGGGGCGGACTGACAACTCATGGGGCCCCCGGGCAATAGGGGATCATGGGGCCCCTGTGTCCTTGCCCAAACTCAAAAAAGCCTATGAAAAAGGTACATGGGGCATTTCATGGGGCCCCCTACTGACACCGGGCCCTTGGGCAGCGCCCACGTTTCCAAATGGTCAGTCCGCCCCTGGGCTATATAAATCCTGTATAATAATGTAATAATAATAAAGCTTTTCCCAGTATAAAACTAACAAAAAACACAATTACTAGTCAATAGAGTATGACGTTGTCTTGCTGATAAAGAAATTTTCCTGACACCGCTCCTCTCTGGAGTCACCATCTTAAATTCATATCCACGCATGCGCAGACATGTTGCAGGTATCTCTGCAAGGTCTACAGGACCGGACTCCTTGCGCATGCGAGGACACACTGCAAATGGGGGAGATCCTACGAGCTTCCTCCTGAGATTAAGTGACGTAGAAATTCCAGAAAGCTGTTCTCAGGGACCATGCGCATGCGCAGAAACGCCAGAACGAATCCCAGGTGTGTCAGCACATGGGTGGGGTCCAGTTATGTGATTCTCACTAAGGTCTCTGACCATCTCCTCTACTAAGGCGAGAATGACATACCT
Source organism: Staurois parvus (assembly GCF_062004578.1). Taxonomy (NCBI): domain Eukaryota; kingdom Metazoa; phylum Chordata; class Amphibia; order Anura; family Ranidae; genus Staurois; species Staurois parvus. Next base: position 2,748,299 of record NW_028318244.1, on the reverse strand, counting down.
GAACTTTAGGAAAATTATATACTGTATGTATAGCTGTGGCCAAAAGTTTTGAGAATGCCACAAATATTAATTTTCACAAAATCTGCTGCTTCACTGTTTTTAGACCTTTTTGTCAGATATCACTATGGCAGACTGAAGTATAATTACAAACATTTTATGAGTGTCAAAGGCTTTTATTGACAATGACATGAAGTTTATGCAAAGAGTCAATATTTGCATTGTTGACCCTTCTTTTTCCAAGATCTCTGCAATTTGCCCGGGCATGCTGTCAATCAACTTCTGGGCCACATCCTGACTGGTGGCAGAACATTCTTGCATAATCAATGCTTGGAGTTTGTCAGAATTTGTGGGGGGGGGTTTTGTTGACCTGCCACTTGAGGATTGACCACCAGTTCTCAATGGGATTAAGGTCTGGGGAGTTTCCTGGCTATGAACCCCAAATTTCGATGTTTTGTCCCCCAAGCCACTTAGTTATCATTTTTGTCTTATGGCAAGGTGCTCCCTCACGCTGGAAAAGTCATTGTTCATCACCAAACTGTCCTTGGATGGTTGGGAGAAGTTGCTCTCGGAGGATGTTTTTGGACCATTCTTTATTCATGGCTAAGTTCTTGTGAGTGAGCCCACTTCCTTGGCTGAGAAGCAACCCCACACATGAATGGTCTCAGGATGCTTTACTGTTGGCTTGACAAGACTGATGGTAGCGCTCAACTTTTCTTCTTCAGACAAGGTTTTTTCTGGATGCCCCAAACAATCAGAAAGGGGTTCATCAGAGAAAATGACTTTGCCCCAGTCCTCAGCAGTCCAATCCCTGTACCCTATGCAGAATATCAGAGTGTCCCTGATGTTTTTCCTGGAGAGAAGTGGCTTCTTTGCTACCCTTCTGGACACCAGGCCAGCCTCCAAACGTCTTCTCCTCACTGAGCGTGCAGATACACTCACATCTGCCTGCTGCCATTCTTGAGCAAGCCCTGCACTGGTGGTGCCTCGATTCCGCAGCTGAATCAGCTTTAGGCGACGGGCACTTGCTGGACTTTCTTGGGCGCCCTGAAGCTTTCTTCACGACAATTGAACCTCTCTTCTTGTAGTTCTTGATGATCCAATAAATGGTTGATTTAGGTGCAATCTTAGTAGCAGCAATATCCCTGACTGTGAATCCCTTTTTTGTGCAAAGCAATGATGACTGCATGTGTTTCCTTGCAGGTAACCATGGTTAACAGAGGAATAACAATGATTTCAAGCACCTCCCTCCTTTTAAAGCTTGTAGTCTGTTATTCTAACTCAGTCAGCATGACAGAGGGATCTCCAGCCTTGTCCTCCTCAACAGTGACACCTGTATTAAAGATAGAATCACTGACATGATGTCAGCTGGTCCTTTTGTGGCAGAGCTGAGATGCAGTGGAAATGTTTTTTTGGGGGATTGAGTTCATTTTCATGGCAAAGAGGGACTTTGAAATTAATTGCAATTCATCTGGTCACTCCACATTCTGGAGTATATGCAAATTGCCATCATAAAAACGGAGGTAGCAGATTTTGTGAAATTATAATTTCTGTCATTCTCAAAACTTTTGGCCAGAGCTGTACTTAACCACTTCCCGTCTGGCTCATGTACATAAATGGGCGGAGGGGAGCAGTGCCAAAGCAGGTCGCCGTTTATAAACGGCCCCCGCATTCACTGCCTGTGCGCGCTCCCTGGGGGTGCAAAGCTCAGTGATCAGAGCCCACTGCGTCCTCCAGTGGAACACCGATCATTGTACGGGACCTCTGTGTGAGGTCCTGATTCATGTAATCCCTGATTGGCCAATCACATGAATAGTAGTAAACAAGATGTCACTTCCTGCCATCATTGCTTACTATGTGTGAAATTTAATCACAGAGATCACATGGTACAAGGATATTCACAACAGCCTTGTACCATGTGACAAACTGTAACCAATCACAGCTCTCACAGTATTTCTCAATAACTGCAAGAATGCAGCCAGAGAGACGGAAAAATTATTGCTTTTACAGCATTTATGGGTGTAAAAGCAATCAGTGTAAAAAAAAAAAAAATCTTCATCACCCCCCACAAGTAGTACAGTGTCACTATGGTAACACTGTACTGCTAGGGTGACAGTATGTTAAAAAACAACAAAAAAAACCTAATAATAATATAAAAGAGTAAAATAAAAATGTAAAAAAAGTTTTGAAAAATTATATTTTTGATTATAAACTAATTTTTTTTTACTAAAAAGATAGATGAATACATTTTGGCCAAGATTTGTGAAGAAAGATTATTTATTTGCAAATTTTATAAGAAAAACACTTTTTTTAATCAAAATTTTTGGACTTTTTCATTTATATACCAAAAAAATTAAAATGCCAGTGCTGAATAAATACCAACAAAATAAAGTTTTATCTGTCTTAAAAAAATGCTGAAAAATTCATATGGGTACAGCGTTGCATGACCGCGCAATTGTCATTCAAAGTGTGATAGCACTGCAAGCTGAAAATTGGCCTGGACTGGAAGGGGGTGAAAGTGTCCGGACTGGAAGTGGTTAAGTTAGTTTTTTTTTTTCAGCTGTACTATAAGCAGTCAAGGGGAACATTAAGGCACCTGAGCGTAGCAGGAATTCGCGTTTCCACTTGCGATTTTGTGTGGGCAATTTTCACACAGTTCTGTGTGTCACGTATACGCAGCCCAATCACTTCAATGGGTTGCCCTATGTACATTTGTCACCGAAAAGAAGCTCCTGCTCTGTTTTGGGCACAATTAAAAGGCGCGTTTTGCCGCGAGATTCTGTAACAATCGCAGAAAAATTGCACAGCATTTGGGTTGCTGCACTTTGTGGTGATTGCCGAATCGCAGGTGGAATCAGGATGATTCCAAATTGCCGAGTGTGAATGGGGCCTGGGACCTCATTCACACCTGAGCGTAGTGCGTTTTTTTGCACCCTTTTCATGCATTCATTTGCGTCACACCTAGGGCAGTCCATGACGCAGCCTAAAGAAAAGGTTGAAGATTTGACTGTGCAATCCAGAAATTGTCGCTTCATTTCGGATGCAGCTGTTCGTTGAAGAATTTTGTTTCGTCATGTTGAACCGATTCATTTTCGGGATTCATTTTGTATATTCGTTGGCCTGGGTGGATTCGAAAAATGTTGCAGTTTTTCTGGAAGATTGATATATATTCGATATATTATCGGATGGATTTGAATTGGAAGGATTCTGTATTTTCTGACACTAGTCCAGCCCACCAAGAGAAATGACATGAGCTGATTGGACAATATCGACTGGCATCATGTGCATCTGATTTAACAATTGGAATAAAATTCGGATCCATTTGTTATCCGAATCCGAGTCCGAGTCTAAAAATTAAATTCATTTGGTAGCACAGCGGCTAAGAGGTTAGCCCTTCGGACTGGCAGTACTAGGGTCGTTGGTTTGAATCCCAACCACGGCACCACCTGCCTGGAGTTTGCATGTTCTCCCTGTGTCTGTGTGGGTTTTCTCCGGGTACTCTGGTTTCCTCCCACATTCCAAAGACATGCTGGTAGATTAATTGGCTCCTGTCAAGTATGTGTATGTATGAATGTGAGTTAGGGACCTTAGATTGTACCCCCCATGAGGGTTAGGGACTGATGTGAATGTACAATATATATGTAAAGTGCTGCGTAAATTGATGGCGCTATATAAGTTCCTGTAATAAATAAATACATTTCCCCCATTGGCCTGCTCTACTATTGCATCATGTGCAGGGACGGACTGACCATTTGGAAACTCGGGCACTGCCCAAGGGCCTGGGGTCAGTAGGGGGCCCCATGAGATGCCCCTGGTACCTTTTTCATAGGCTTTTTTGAGTATGGGCAAGGACACAGGGGCCCCATGATCCCCTATTGCCCGGGGGCCCCATGAGTTGTCAGTCCACCCCTGATCATGTGACGTCATCTGAATGAAACAAATAATTTGTTAATTTCGTTATAACTTTTTCTAGGTTTGTTGACATTTCTTACTATGTCCATTCAGAGATTCATACACATCCGAATCTCTGAAAATGATTTTTTTTGTCCGAAAAACGAATCAAAACAAAATGAAATGGACATGTCTAGTGAAGATCCACTTCAAATAGGAATGGACACACAATATGGTGCCTACAATAGTATATGTATAGTGCCCTGAAAAGTATTCATACCCCTTGAAATTTTCCACATTTTTTCATGTTACAACCAAAATCGTAAATGTATTTTATTTGGATTTTATGTGATAGACCAGCACAAAGGGGCACAGAATTGTGAAGGAAAATGATAAATGGTTTTCAACATTTTTTACAAATAAATATCTGAAAAGTGTGGCGTGCCTTTGTATTCAGCCCCCTTTACTCTGATACCCCTAACTAAAATCTAGTGGAACCAATTGCCTTCAGAAGTCCCCTAATTAGTAAATAGAGTCCACCTGTGTGTAATTTAATCTCAGTATAAATACAGCTGTTCTGTGAAGCCCTCAGAGGTTTGTTAGAGAACATTAGTGAACAAACAGCTTCATAAAGGCCAAGGAACACACCAGACAGGTCAGGGATAAAATTGTGGAGAAGTTTAAAGCAGTGTTATAAAACAATAAAGTTAGGTTATAAAACAATATCCCAAGCTTTGAACATCTCACGGAGCACTGTTCAATCCATCATCCGAAAATGGGAAGAGTATGGCACAACTGCAAACCTACCAAGACATGGCCCTCCACCTAAACTGACAGGCCTGTCAAGGAGAGCATTGATCAGAGAAGCAGCCAAGAGGCCCATGGGAACTCTGGAGGAGCTGCAGAGATCCACAGCTCAGGTGGGAGAATCTGTCCACAGGACAACGTTTAATCGTGCACTCCACAAATCTGGCCTTTATGGAAGAGTGGCAAGAAGAAAGCCATTGCTGAAAGAAAGCCATAAGAAGTCCCGTTTGCAGTTTGTGAGAAGCCATGTGGGGGACACAGCAAACATGTGGAAGAAGGGGCTCTGGTCAGATGAGACCAAAATTGACCTTTTTGGCCTAAAAGCAAAACGCAATGTGTGGTGGAAAATTAACACTGCATGTTACCCTGAACACACCATCCCCACTGTGAAACATGGTGGTGGCAGCATCATGTTGTGGGGATGCTTTTCTTCAGCAGGGACAGGGAAGCTGGTCAGAGTTGAAGGGAAGATGGATGGAGCCAAATACAGGGCAATCTTAAAAGATAACCTGTTAGAGTCTGCAGAAGACTGGAGACCGGGGCGAGGTTCACCTTCCAGCAGGACAACGACCCGAAACATCCAGCCAGAGCTACAATGGAATGGTTTAGATCAAAGCATATTCATGTGTTAGAATGGCCCAGTCACAGTCCAGACCTAAATCCAATGGAGAATCAGTGGCAAGACTTGAAAATTGCTGATCACAGACGCTCTCCATCCAATCTGATAAAGCTTGGGCGATTCTGCAAAGAAGAATGGGCAGAAATGTCCCTCTCTAGATGTGCAAAGAGACATCCCCAAAAAGACTTGCAGCTGGAATTGCAGCCAAAGGTGGTTCTACAAAGCATTGACTGAATACAAATGCCGCCACACTTCTCACAGATGTATTGGTAAAAAATATTGAAAATCATTTATAATTTTCCTTCCACTTCAGAATTCTGTGCCCCTTTGTGTCGGTCTATCACATCAAATCCCAATAAAATACATTTACGATTTTGGTTGTAACATTAAAAAATTTGGAAAATTTCAAGGGGTATGAATACTTTTTCAAGGCGCTGTATTTCTGCTGCCTGTATTTCTCCCCAGCTGACATTACAAGGTTTTCACAGTACGAGGTAAAAGGATTATTCTTGTGTCTGGAAGGGGAGATATTTAATCTTCTCTTCATGCTTTTAGCTTTTCTTATGAATACAGAAGTGATGAACATTCCATTGCAGTAAAAATTGGGAAGTGGAACTCCAGGGAAGTTTTAAATCCTTTGCTGACATCCATAGCTCCCCACCAATGTTTAACCCCTTGCCTACCGGGCACTTCTACCCCTTTCCTGCCCAGGCCAGTTTTCAGCGCTGTCACACTTTGAATGACAATTGCGCGGTCATGCAACATTGTACCCATATGAAATTTTTATAATTTTTTTGAGACAGATAGAGCTTTCTTTTGGTGGTATTTAATCACCTCTGGGTTTTTTATTTTTTGCTAAACAAACCAAAAACAACTGAATATTTTGAAAAAAAAAAGTTTTTTCTTAGTTTTTGTTATAAAATTTTGTAAATAAATGATTTTTCTCCTTCATTGATGTGCACTAATGAGGCTGCAGTGATGGGCACTGATAGGCTGCACTGACGGGCACTGATGAGGAGGCACTAGTAGGTGGCACTGATGGGCATTGACAGGCATCACTAATGGGCACTGAAACGCAGCACTCATATATGGCACTGATAGGCAGCACTGACTGGCACTGTTAGGTGGTACTGATGGGCACTGATAGGCGGCACTGATGCGCACTGATAGGCGGCACTAACTGGCACTGATAGGTGGCACTGACTGGCATTGATAGGTGGCACTGAAAGGCAGTTCAGATGGGCACTATGTGGCATTGATGTGCACCGATAGGCACTGATATGTGGCACTGATGGGCACTGGCAGGTGGCATTGGTGAGCACTGACAGGGGGCGACCGGGGAGACCGGATATAGTGAATGCAGGGTCCTGGAGACCAGATATAGTGACTGCAGGGTCCGGGGAGACCGGATATAGTGAATGCAGGGTCCGGAGAGACCAGGTATAGTGAATGCAGGGTCCTGGGAGACCAGATATAGTGAATGCAGGGTCCGGGGAGACCAGATATAGTGAATGCAGGGTCCGGGGAGACCAGGTATAGTGAATGCAGGGTCCTGGGAGACCAGATATAGTGAATGCAGGGTCCGGGGAGACCAGATATAGTGAATGCAGGGTCCGGGGAGACCGGATATAGTGAATGCAGGGTCCGGGGAGACCGGATATAGTGAATGCAGGGTCCTGGAGACCAGATATAGTGACTGCAGGGTCCGGGGAGACTGGATATAGTGAATGCAGGGTCCGGGGAGACCGGATATAGTGAATGCAGGGGCCTGGGTTTAGTAACATTTTAACTATTCTCTAAAAAAATTTTTTAGCTATAGATGTAGATATAGATCACCTACATTAAAAGTGTTACTAAACCTAGAACCTGCATTCACTATATCTGCTCTCCCCAGACCCTGCATTCTCTATATCCGGTCTCCCCGGACCCTGCATTCTCTATATCTGGTCTCCCCAGACCCTGCATTCACTATATCCGCTCTCCCTGGACCCTGCATTCACTATATCCGGTCTCCCCGGACCCTGCATTCTCTATATCTGGTCTCCCTGGACCCTGCATTCACTATATCCGCTCTCCCAGGACCCTGCATTCACTATATCCGGTCTCCCCGGACCCTGCATTCACTATATCTGGTCTCCCCGGACCCTGCATTCACTATATATGGTCTCCCAGGACCCTGCATTCACTATATCCGGTCTCCCCAGACCCTGCATTCACTATATCTGGTCTCCCCGGAACCCTGCATTCACTATATCCGGTCTCCCCGGACCCTGCATTCATTATATCCGGTCTCCCCGGACCCTGCATTCACTATATCCGGTCTCCCCGGACCCTGCATTCACTATATCTGGTCTCTCCGGACCCTGCATTCACTATATCTGGTCTCCCTGGACCCTGCATTCACTATATCCGGTCTCCCCCGGACCCTGCATTCACTATATCCGGTCTCCCCGGACCCTGCATTCACTATATCCAGTCTCCCCGGACCCTGCATTCACTATATCTGGTCTCCCCGGACCCTGCATTCACTATATCCGGTCTCCCCGGACCCTGCATTCACTATATCCGGTCTCCCTGGACCCTGCATTCACTATATCTGGTCTCCCTGGACCCTGCATTCACTATATCTGGTCTCCCCGGACCTTGCATTCACTATATCCGCTCTCCCCGGAACCCTGCATTCACTATATCTGATCTGCCACAGCACACACTACATGGAAATACATTATTTTAGTAAATATAAACTGTTAAATACCTTTCCTCATCAGCAGTTAGAGCAGTCTTGTGACTTCGATCAGTGTCCAACAGAGCACTGGTTAAAGCTTGTAGGAGGAGTTTTCATTCTGCTCTAGGAGGATGCAGAACCCCTGACCCTCTGTCTGGACAGTGCTGATTGGTCCTGTGCTGATCACATGCAGGCTCCCAAGAAATAAAAAATGTTTAGCAATACACATGGGGGGGTTAGACCAAATTACACAGCTGAAACTGGCATGAGAAAGGTGGACAAAGTGATATTTGTCGTAGTTGTCAAAGGTGTCATCCAGAGGTGTAACAATAGCCACAGCAGCCCATGCTGCTACTATGGGGCCTGGGGTAGGGAGGGGGCCCCGGGGAAAATGACACTGGGAAGGTTCCAGTAACCTCGGGATCATTCCTATATACAGACCCCTCCCTGTGCAGGAAAAAGCATTGATTTACCTGTCTTAGCAGTGTAGATTTGACGCCCTCTGAGCTTCAGCTACAGACTAAAATGACCCCTGTATGCCTAATGCAGCCACACCGTGCCGGGACAAGGTCACCCAGTGCCCGGGGTGAAGATGCCAAACGCAGCACGCCACACCAAAACATATGTTACATATGGGTTTAATAGAGCATTATAGCCCACAGAAAAATATGGGGCTAATAGTGATGTCAAAAGAAATTCCTCAGCACCATTATAATGGAAAAAATGGCTCTGTTGGTGGTGTCATTGGAAGGAAGAAATGCCCCTGCATCTGTGGTGTCACTAAAAAGAAGTGGTGCCCTTGCATCAGTGGTGTTATTGGAAGGAAAATTGTCCTTGCTTTGGTGATGTCATTAAAGGGGAAAATGTCCCTGCCTCCATGGTGTCACTGGAAGCAAAAATGTCTTTTCATCCATGGTGTCACTGGAAGGAAAAATGTCCCTGCGTCTGCGGTGTCGCTGAATGGGAAATTGAATGAATGAAAAATGTCGCTGCAGCATTAGTGTCACTAGAAAGAAAAATTGCCCCTGGGTCTATGGTGGCACTGGAAGAAAAAGGACCCTTCATTCATGGTGTCAGAAAGAAAGAGAAATCGCACCTGTGTCAGTGGTATCACTGGAAGGAAAGATGTCCCTGTGTCTGGTGGAAATGGAAGGAAAATGTCCCTGCGTCTGTAGTGTCAAATAAAGGACAAAATGCCCTTGTTGGTGATGTAACTGGAAGAAAAAATGTCCCTGCAGCAGTGGTGTCACTGGAAGAAAAAGGACCCTTCATTCATGGTGTCAGAAAGAAAGAGAAATCGCACCTGCGTCAGTGGTATCACTGGAAGGAAAGATGTCCCTGTGTCTGGTGGAAATGGAAGGAAAATGTCCCTGCGTCTGTAGTGTCAAATAAAGGACAAAATGCCCTTGTTGGTGATGTAACTGGAAGAAAAAATGTCCCTGCAGCAGTGGTGTCACTGGAAGAAAAAGGACCCTTCATTCATGGTGTCAGAAAGAAAGAGAAATCGCCCCTGCGTTAGTGGTATCACTGGAAGGAAAGATGTCCATGTGTCTGGTGGAAATGGAAGGAAAATGTCCCTGCGTTTGTAGTGTCAAATAAAGGACAAAATGCCCTTGTTGGTGATGTAACTGGAAGAAAAAATGTCCCTGCAGCAGTGGTGTCACTGGAAGGAAAAATTACCCAGCTTTGGTGGTGTCACTGCAAGGAAAAATGTCCCTGCATCAGTGGTATCACTGGAAGAAAAAATGCCCGTGCATCTCTGGGAAGGAAAATTGTTCTTGCATTCTTGGTGTCAATGGAAAGCAAAAACAATTTCCTGCATTGGTAAGTGTCACTGAAAATAAAAAATCCCCCTGCATCTGTGGTATCACTGGAAGGAAAAAATATCCCTGCTTCAATGATGTCACTAGAAGGAAAAATGCCCTATGTCCGTGGTGTCATGAGAAGGAAAAAATTACCCTGTGTTGGTGGTGTCACTGGATGGAAAAAAATGTCTCAGCATTGGTGGTGTCACTGGAAGGAAGAAGGTGTACTGCCCAACTAAGGTGACAGTGGGGATAGTTTTTTCCCTCCTTTACGGCTGCCTTTGCAGGGATGGTTGGTAAAAATTCTGTTCAACCATCTATTTTTACCACCCCCTGACCGCAGTTGTATAGGAGCCCTCTTAGGGTTGGTGGCCATTGTCAGATAGACAGAAAGCGATGGGTAGATGCAACATTTTGGAGCTGTTGCATGAACAGAGGGTGAGGAACAATCTTCTGATATGGACACCTGTACCAGTGACACCTATCTAAGGGGCTCATTCCCACCACTGTGGTGTGTTGGTTAACATACATTGCATTAAGGCAGCCCATTTATTTGAATATAGAAAGGTTCATGTACCATTTCTGGCCGAGCAGAGCAGCACACGCCAGTGCGTTCCCAAACAGTATGCTGCACTGCTACTGCTGCACACATTCGTCTGCATGGTGCATTAGGGTGCCAATGCATGTAACTCAAGGGGGGGCAACTGTGGCCCTCCAGCTGTTGGTAAACTACAAGTCCCATCATGCCTCTGACTTTGGGAGTCATGCTTGTAACTGTCAGTTTTGCAATGCCTCATAGGACTTGTAGTTCTGCAACAGCTGGAGGGCCACAGTTGCCCACCCCTGATGTAACATACACTCACCGGCCTCTTTATTAGATACACCTGTTCAATTGCTTGGTAAAAAATTGCTAATCGGCCAATCACGACAGCAACTCAATACATTTAGGCATCTGGACATGGTGAAGACGACTTTCTGAAGTTCAAACCGAGCATCAGAATGAGGAAGAAAGGGGATTTAAGTGACTTTGAACGTGGCATTGTTGCTTGCGCCATATGGGCTAATCTGAGTATTTCAAAAACTGCTGATCTACTGGGATTTTCACACACAACCATCTCTAGGGTTTACAGAGAACGGTCCGAAAAAGAGAAAATATCCAGTGAGTGGCAGTTGTGTGGAAAATGCCTTGTTGATGTCAGAGGTCAAAGAAAAATGGGCAGACTGGTTCGAGATGATAGAAAGGCAACAGTAACTCAAATAACCACTCATTACAACCAAGATATGTAGAATACCATCTCTGAACACACAACACATTGAACCTTGAAGCAGATGAGCAGCAGAAGACCACACCGCGTGCCACTCCTGTCAGCTAAGAACAGGAAACTGAGGCTACAATTCACACAGGATCAACAAAATTGAACAGTAGAAGATTGGAAACTGTTGCCGGATCTGATGAGTCTGGATTTCAGCTGTGGCATTCAGATGGTAGGGTCAGAATTTGTCATAAACCACATGAAATCATGGATCCATCCTACCTTGTATCAACGGTTCAGGCTGGTGGTGGTGGTGTCATGGTGTGGGGGAGATTTTCTTGGCACACTTTGGGCTCCTTAGCACCAATTGAGCATTGTTTAAACGCCATGGCCTACCTGAGTATTATTGCTGACCATGTCCATCCCTTTATGACTCCGGTGTCCCCATCTTCTGATGGCTCCTTCCAGCAGGATAATGCACCATGTCATATGACTCCAGTGTCCCCATCTTCTGATGGCTCCTTCCAGCAGGATCATGTACCATGTCATATGACTCCAGTGTCCCCATCTTCTGATGGCTCCTTCCAGCAGGATAATGCACCATGTCATATGACTCCAGTGTCCCCATCTCCTGATAGCTACTTCGAGAAGGATGATGCACCATGACATATGACTCCAGTGTCCCCATCTTCTGATGGCTCCTTCCAGCAGGATCGTGCACCATGTCATATGACTCCAGTGTCCCCATCTTCTGATGGCTACTTCCAGCAGGATCATGCACCATGTCATATGACTCCAGTGTCTCCATCTTCTGATGGCTCCTTCCAGCAGGATAATGCACCATGTCATATGACTCCAGTGTCCCCATCTCCTGATGGCTCCCTCCAGCAGGATAATGCACCATGTCATATGACTCCAGTGTCCCCATCTCCTGATAGCTACTTCGAGAAGGATGATGCACCATGACATATGACTCCAGTGTCCCCATCTTCTGATGGCTCCTTCCAGCAGGACCGTGCACCATGACATATGACTCCAGTGTCCCCATCTTCTGATGGCTCCCTCCAGCAGGATAATACACCATGACACAAAGCTCAAATCATCTCAAACTGATTTCTTGAACATGACAATGAGATCACTGTACTCCAATGGCCTCCACAGTCACCAGATCCCAATCCAATAGAGCACCTTTGGGATGTGGTGGAACAGAAGATCCGCATCATGGATGTGAAGCCAGCAAATCTGCAGCAACTGCGTGATGCTGTCATGTCGATATGGACCAAAATCTGAGGAATGTTTCCAACACCTTGTTGAATCTACACCATGAAGAATCAAGGCAGTTCTAAAGGCAAAATTGGATCCAACCGGGTACTAGCAAGGTGTTCCTCATTAAGTGGCTGGTGAGTATATATTACTCCAATGCAGTAGTGTAAATGGGCCCTGAAAGCTGATTTCCTTTGCTTTAGGGAAATATTCTCTTACTTCCTGCTTTGTCTGTGGGTCAGGAAGTCAAAGGAAACCATGTGTGTTTGGCTCAGCCTTTGTCCACCTTTTTTCCCCAGAGGAAATGCTAAAAAAGCTCTTGGAGAAACCTTACATAAACCAATTAATCGGGGACAATGGCAAAAATGACTTATATTTGTAGTTTATTTATTTCAGGTACTTATATAACACCATCAATTTACACAGCGCAGTACATTCACATCAGTCCCTAACCCTCAAGGAGCATACAATCTAAGGTCCCTAACTTACATTCATACATACACATACTAGGGACAATTTAGACAGGAGCCAATTAACCTAGCAGCATGTCTTTGGAGTTTTGGAGGAAACCAGAGCACCTGGAGGAAACCCACACAGGCACAGGGGGAACATGCAAACTCCTGGCAGGAGGTGCTATGGCTGGGATTTGAACCAACAACCCTAGTACTGCCAGGCGGAAGTGCTAACCATTTAGCCACTGTGCTGCCCAAGAATGCAACCCTTGCAGACAGCTAAAAAATAATTGGGTCATGCTTCTGGCTTTGCCAACTATCATTGGTCATGGAACTATGTATGCACCATCAAATAGATGGTCAACCAACCACAGCTCAACAAACCCCTAGCAATCTCTAGAAGAATCCAAGAGTTCCATGGAACCCTGATTTAGAATGGATTAGTCATTTGCCTGCAGTTCAGCTTTAACAGCTCTGTTTATGAAAAGGTTGATTTCAAGGGATCAGGGAATGAGTTTTATGAAATATTGCTTCCTATGAAGCCTGAGAGGTGTACTGGACAGACTGGTGGAAAGAGGCTGAAGCATTATTGCATCGATCACCCAAGAAGGACCCGGAAGATGAGGCTGCTTGTACTGGGATGCACTGGGATGCACTGCTATGCAACGTTCTCTGTTTATTCTCAAAATATGAGGCTTTATACAATTTATTGAATTTTGGGTCAATGCATAGTTTATGTTTACTTTGTAGACTTTAGATCCTCTTTAACCCAGGAGCAGGTCTTGTGTAGATGTGCAGTGTGAATTTTTTTAATGAACTGATTTTTTGATGAACCTTTAGCAGGATCTCCCAAACTTGTAACAACATAGATACACCAAATAGTTTTGTAGACTTCTGTTCCTCACACCTATATGATCCTGTTGGAAGTCCCATTCCAAAATCATGGCCATTATTATGGAGTTGGCCCACATTTATGTCTATAACATCCTCCCATACTCCACTCTTCTGGCTTTGAATTTGGAGTGTGTCTATGGGACAGTGTGCCCAGTCAACCTAAAGAGCATTTGTGAGGTCAGGTACTGATGTTGGATGAGAAAACCTAATTCACAATTGGCATTTCAATTAATCCAAAAGGTGTTCAGTAGTGTTGAGGTCAGGTACTGATGTTGGATGAGAAGACCTGGCTCAGAATCGGCATTCCAAAGGTGTTCAGTAGGGATGAGGTTAGGTACTGATGTTTGATGAGAAGACATGGCTCACAACCGGCATTCCAATTCACCCCAAAGGTGTTCAGGTGGGTTGACATCAGGCACTGATGTTGGATGAAAAGACCTGGCTCACAATTGGTTTTCCAATTCATCCTAAAGCTGTTCAGTAGGGTTAACGTCAGGTACTGATGTTGGATTAGAAGACTTGGCTCACAGTTGGTTTTCCAATTCATCCTAAAGGTGTTCAGTAGGGTTAAGGTCAGGTACTGATGTTGGATTAGAAGACTTGGCTCACAGTTGGTTTTCCAATTCATCCCAAAAGTGTTCAGTAGGGTTGAGGTCAGGTACTGATGTTGGATGAAAAGACTTGGCTCACAATTGGCATTCCAATTAACCCCAAAGGTGATCAGTAGGGCTGAGGTCATGGCTCTGTGCAGGACACTCAGGTTCCTTACCACCAAACTGGTCTAACCGTGCCTTTATGGAGCTGGCTTTGTACACAGGGGCACAGACATAGTGGAACAGGAAAAGGATACCACAAGATTGGAAGAGCACCACTGTCTACAACATCTTTGTATGATGTAGCTTTAACAGTACTTTCACTGGAAACCTCTGATTTTGGTCATACCTTGAATTCTGGTAAATCATCATGCTTCCATGTTTTGTACATGAACCTAGCTCTTACGGTTAAGCAGGTTATCAATGATGGGTCATTCTCACTGTCTACATTGAGTAATGTGGGCCCATCAGGCTCTCTCTGAATAAGCGTTTCAGAGAGATTTGTGTGTGGCAGCTGGAGAATACTGATTACCAGCTTACTCAACGATCTGTAGGGGTTCTGATAAGATTAGCAGAGAAGCACTTTTAGCAGCACTCAGTAAAGAATAAAAAGGTTAATTTATGTCTCAATGCAAATGAGCTATTAAAGGGGTATTAACTGATGCTTACAGAGATATGGGGCTGGCTGATATCATGCTGACTTTGATTCCAAGGTGGATGACTTGGGCTGGTACTTTTGGCAGCTGTGTTATAATGCTGAGTCCCCAGATGACAGTCTTCTGTTATTGCTGGACCTAAAAGGTCAAGGTGTCATTGTTTCGAGGCCCGAATTGTCTCAAACTGTCAGTGTATAATTGTTTTTTGAATTTAACCCTCAGCAGAGCATTCTACGAGGCTCCCAAGTCTCAGTGTGTTATCATTCTGGGATACTCAAGGTCAGTGTACTATTGTCTTAGGTCTCCCAGTGTGTCATTGTTCTAGGGTTCCATGTGTCATTGCACCATAGTCTTGGTTTCATAGTGTCAGTGTGCCATTTTCTGGGACTTCACAGATTGGCGTACTGTTCTGGGTCTCCCAGCGTCAGTACATCATTCTTATAGGATCCCATGGATCAGTGAACCATTGTCTTGAGTCACCCATTGTCTCATTGTTCTGCAGTCCCATGTGTCAGTATGTCACAGTTCTGGGATTTCATAAGTCAGTGTCCCATTATCTTGGGTCTCCCAGTGTCAGTTCATTATTGTTTTGAGATCTCACAGACCAGTGTATCACTAGGTTCCAGTGTGTCATTGTTCTGGTACCCCATGAGTCATGGTGCTGTTATCTTGGGATTCCCATTGTCAATGTGTCCTTGTTCTGGGAGTCCACAGGTCAGTGTACCTATATCTTGGGTCGTCCAGTGTCACTGTGCCACTGTTCTGGGATTCCATTGTCTTGGGTCCTCTAGTGTCAATGCTTCATCGTTTGGGTACTTCACAGATCAGTGTACCATTTTTTTGGGTCTCCCAGCATCAGTGAATCATTGGTTTAGGATCTAAGGCAGTGGTTCTCAACCTGGGGGTCGTGACCCCTTTGGGGGTCGAACAACCCTTTCGCAGGGGTCGCCTAAGACCATCAGAAAACACATATTTCCGATGTGTAAAGAGCAGCTACTGTGTAGAAAGCAGCTGCTGTGTTGAAAGCAGCTACTCTGTTAAAAGCAGCTACTGTGTTGAAAGCAGCAGTATTGGAGGTAAAACGACACTCATGAATTATAATTACTGGGAAAATAATTTTCTGGTTGGGGGTCACCACAACATGAGGAACTGTATTAAAGGGTCACGGCATTAGGAAGGTTGAGAACCACTGATCTAAGGGATCAGTGTACCATTGTCTTCGGTCTCCCACAGTCCCATTGTTTTGAGGTCCCGTGTGCCAGAATCACATTATCTCTCAGTTTCAGTGTTTCACTGTTCTGGGATTTCATAAGTCAGTGTGCCATTATATTCGGTCTCCTAGTGTCAGTTCACCATTGTTTTGAGATCTCACAGATTAGTGTATCATTGTCTTGGGTCACCCAGTGCCTCAATGTTCTGGGGTCCCATGTGTTAGTATGTCATTGTTCTGGGATTCCATGAGTAATGGTACTATTATTTTGGGTCTCCCAATGTCAGTGTGTCACTGTTCTGGGATCCCATGGGCCAGTGTACTATTGTCTTGGGTCCCCCAATGTCAGTGCTTCATTGTTCTGGGATCTCACAGACCAGCACACCATTGTTTTGGGTCTCCCAGTGTCAGTGCATCATTGTTTTGGGATATACATTGTCTTGGATATCCCAATGTGTCATTGTTCTGCAAATCCATGTGTCATTGTACTGTTGTCTTGGTACAAGACCCCATTTATTGTACCCCATTTATTGCCCTGGGATTCCAACCCAATTATATGCATATACTTACCTCACTCTTGATGCTTCACTGGTACTATTGACCCCAATAGTGAAGCTCTATGTACATTCCAAGTCTCAACTCGCCCCAAGTGATAGCAATGGGTGCCTTGGCAGCCAAGCACCACGAACCAGTGATGTTGCATGAGAACAGGAGTCACGTTTTCCCCATAAACAGAAGTATTTTTCTTTTGCTCCCAGTGGTCAAACAGGGGACATGGGAAGAGAAGAAAAGGTGTGTTTAAAGCTTGGATGTTATATGGTGGCTGGAT
Source organism: Staurois parvus (assembly GCF_062004578.1). Lineage (NCBI taxonomy): Eukaryota > Metazoa > Chordata > Amphibia > Anura > Ranidae > Staurois > Staurois parvus. The sequence goes on along the minus strand of NW_028318244.1, from coordinate 2,731,305 downwards.
CTTCTGAAAAAGATTTTCATAAACATATACATCTGTATATACAGACAACGTGGATTTACTGATCTCAAGAGAAAGTCACCCATTCAAAATGAAATTTTATGAATTGCTCTTATTTTCTGAGCTAAGGCCAGCAAAAGGGTTATTTTGATGGTAGCATAGAAATTCACATTCTGCTAAAAAAAAATGTGTGAAAAAAAACTAAACAAGCGTGAATGTTTATGGAAAAAGGACTTTGCCCACTGCCATTACATTCCTATGGAAGTGTTTTTTTTTTGTTTCAGAAAATATCCAAAAACAAAAGCTCGCACGGCTGTGCATCTGGTTTTCCAATGTAGGAAACAGTGCATCAAGGCTAAGACACCAGGATAAGGATTAATTATTCAAAAAAAGTGAGTTATTTTCAGACAAGTCCAATGAGATTTGAAAATAACATGAATATACTAAAGATCCTTAGGACTTGTGTCTAAGGGCTTTGGGCTTGTGTCGATGGCATCAGCCTGAAACACTTCTGAGTTCATTCAGAATTTATTGACAGGAGCATAGCTTTGGATAGAGTAAGACATTTTTTGCTATCTATGTCCCATTGGGGAGATCTCACTTGATGTCCTGCCTTGTAGACACAACAATGAGTATGAGGAAATATCTCCAAACTAAGAGAACTCCTCTTAGACAGTTGTCACTGAAGCAATCATCTCCATTGGATAATTTTGTTTCCTCTATTCCTGTGCTGGCGGCAACTATAGAATTTTGGACTGCCCATCACTTTCAGTACCAGTGACAATGGTCACCAGGGCAAATAGCAGAATCTGCCCAATGGGAACATACACAGCAGTGAAAACCTAAACAAGTAAAATCAAGGTGCTGGATTACAATTCTCAATGAGTCAATCAGATTATGGGCACAGTGGTTCTGGTAAGGCTGATCTCCACAAAAATGGGACACTCCTTAAAGAGGGGTTCCACAGTTGAGAACCAACATGTACAAAGTTTAATTAAAGTGCCGAGCAAAGGGTCTGCTCAGGTCCAAAATCCTTAATATTGGCATTAGTTCAGGAAAACATTAAAATGCAGATGCATTTCGGGGGCTCAGACATTTTCTCCTTCTTCAGGGCTTAGATGCTGTAAGTAGTAGGACTCTGAAATGACACAATCTCCAGGAATAATTACATGTTTTGTGCGGGTTAGAAGATATCTGTCAGGAGAATCAAGTGTATGACCATACTCAAGTTTCTGTTAAGTCATTTATGCACACGTGTGCACGCAAAAATGCTCATGCTAATACGCATTAGTGTGAATGAGTGTGAACACCACATTGACACCGATTTCTCTATTTAAAGAACAACACGCAGAGAAATTCCTAAATGGTTGTCCACCATATGAGACCTGTGACATGAACTTTGTTCTGTTGCTCTGTGCTTGACTCCTCATATTGCTGTATCCTGATCTCCCATTGCGGACTCTGGTTTGTGTCCCGAATTCATCACATGCCTGCTGTCTCGGTACTGTTATTACCTGCCTAATATTGGCTTCAGCCTGGCTTCTGATATGGTACTGCTGCTACCTGTCTGGTGCGGATTACAGCTCACCTTCACTACAGCTTACTTCTTCATCTTGTGAGTACCTGTGCTCCACCTGTGTGCATGTATTCTGCCTAAGATCCGATCTTTGCATCCACAGCATCCCAGCAGTAACCAGCTATCTGCTGTGTCTGGAGCCACCGCAGGCTACCTTGCTACTCCCCATTATGTTATGCCGTTACAAAATCCTGGAGGTATCGAACAGAAGGTGTAATGGATGTCCTCTCATCAACTAAGCCTCAACCAGGTATGTGACAATACCCAGGATCAGTGCAACAGCATTTCCCCTTCAAGTAGAACTAAAGGCAAACCGTTTTCGATCGAGTAAGGGAAGATTATAACCCCTGTTTTTTGCCATCTACGTCCTATAGGGGATATTTCCCTTCAGTTCCTGTTCCATAGTCAAAACAGAAAGCGAGAGGAAATCCTTCCAGTTGTCACCAGAACTAGTGTCCCATTGGAACGTATCCCCTCTGGTACTATTCTGGGGACAACCCAAAATTTGGGATTTTCTTTTGCTTTGACTTTCGATAATAACAGTAAACAAGACAAATAGAGGAGAAGCTCCCTAACGGGAGCACATACGAGAAAAAAAACCTGACAGGTCCCTCTCCCCCCAGCCAAAACTTTTTAGTTATACTTTAAAGGGGGAACTTTTTCAGACCCAAAGTGCATTGGCTGTTTCAGGGTTGCCTACCAATAGTCAAGATTTTGGACTCCCAGAACCCTTGTTTAGCACTCTCATTAGACTTGGTAGCAAACACAAATGACAGGGATTCCAATTCTTTTGCACTCTGTCCAAGATAATAGGGGGAAACAAAAGGTTTTGGCCATAGACGCATTAATTAATGAGTTAAAAAATACAGCAGTGAATGTTGTTTAACTAATTTGGATCACATGTCACTGACCTGAGTTCAGTTGCTTGATTGCGCAACTAAATTGAAAGTGAGCTTGCTTCAATTGCCTCTCTGGTTTCAGTGAAGGCTTCTGAATGCTTGCGATTTTAGTCATTGCATGGCTAAAGCTGGCCATATATAGAACGAATTTGGCTGGCTCAGCAAGAACCTGATGACTTTCAATCTATGAAAGGGCTAGCTAGTTGTACACAAATTGATCTATTGATTGGGTCTTTGGGGGATTGGGTATTGATTGAGTCTTTTGGGTTTTTTCCCTAAAGGATCAGCAGCTGTACCGGACAATACTGATCATTTTATTCTGCTGGTGGGGAGCCTTCAATAGCTCAGTGGGAGTGATTTCCCCATCCACATCAAATGTATGGATGTGGCAATTGATTTATTTTTTCAATCAACCCACTGGCTGAACAAAAAAAAAAAAATTAATCATGTATGGCCTGCCTAAGGATCACCCATAACCTGTTAGTCTAGTATGGGATTGAACCGGTACTCTAGGGCCCATACGTTATCATTTGTAAAGGACTTTTTGTATCCCTTAAAGCGGTGTTCCAACTGTTTTTGTATTAATTAGATGTGAGCAGCTACAAAAACTGTAGCTGCTGACTTTTAATTAACACACACTTACCTGTCCCAGGGTCCTGCAATATGCCCACCAATGCTGTCACTTCTCTACAAGGCGCCGGCATCTCAACTGTGGGAACCAAGCTGTGACAGATTGCAGCTTCACAGCTGGGCGCCCACTCGCTGTACATTCTAATTGGTCTGGCAGTCTTCTGGAACCTGTGAAGATTCCCAGGAGACTGCAGGAGGAAGGAGGGGGCCGAACCTCCGGCTCACTTCTCCGCGGCAAACTGAGCTGGAAGTGGGAGCGGGTACCTGTCAAAACCAGGTACCCACCCCCCAAAAGGTGCCAAATATGGCAGTGGAGGGGTGGAGGAGGTAAACAAGCGGAGCTTCCACTTTTGGGTGGAACTCCGCTTTAAGTCACCAGTTATCATTCCTCACATCTAGTCCGTAGCTGAACAATGGCTTCTATACCGGAAGCAGAATGGTTCTCTATGGTCATCTTATGCCAAGCCAGCAAACTCAAACCGAGACTCTTATTTCACAAACATTTTATTACAAAAATTCAACCTCTCGCTAAACTGAAATGTACAACTACAAACAATACAAATCGACTTTATACACTCATTGTTAAAGTGCTAACACAAAGCATGTATGTTACAAAAAAAAAAGAGGTTGGTCTATTGTAAACAGGTACAGTAGGTACAGTGTGACTCTACAGAAAAGAGTGCAAATGAAAACAAAAATTGTATCCTACGGGATGTATAAAATAAATGATGACAAAGGCAAACAACATTAATTTGTTTTCCCATGATCCTCTGCAAACAGGAGTACCATGGCTTGCCCCAAACTATTAAAATTCCAACTTGGAAGTTAAAATATAAAGAGCACCTTTCATTCATGAGCATATGAGCATAGAGCAGCCCTTCTCAACCTTTTTATCACAGAAGAACCATTAAATAATAAGTCCAGGGAACCACCTGCAAAAAAACCCCAAAAAACAAAAACATCAAGTCCTAGAAAGAATAATGCACTCTACATTGGTGAATGGTGGGAAAATGCTCAGAATGCCAGCATTACAGAAAAAATTAAAAGAATATTGTTGTCATGTCACTGGCTCTTCCATGTAGCATTAGCCCCAGAACTTTGCAGGCGCCATCAAATAGAAAATCAATGAGCCACAGCACAAGGAACCCTTGGAAACCTCTGGAGGAACCCTAAGGTACCACAGAACCCTGGTTGAGAATGACTGACATAGAGGCTACCATTCAGTATGTGCTTTGTCTATACTAGGCAAAGCATCAGAGCCACTTTAATGCTTCCCTCTCCAAAGGCACATGCGTATATGACAACTTTGGTTCCATCACAAATCAAATGTATGCTTCTCCAACTCTGGGCAAATCACCAAGCACCAGCGACATCACATGAAAGGATAGGGTATGATTTGCATGCTTCTCCATACCTGGAACTGCCCGGCACTTTCTTTGCTTACAGTTGCTGAATAAAGCAGAAGGGAATGAAGGAAAGGGTGGTATATACTGCTGTGGAGGAAGACACTAAATCTAACCAGCTGAATTTCCCTACATGGGAAAGCACAAATTTGCTTTAATGTTGGACATACACTAGGCATTGGTGTAGAAATCAATCAAACCCACCTCAATTCCACTTGAAAAACTTGAATTTATGAAAACTTCCACACCAATTTATTATTGTCTGGTCACAAGACCAAGGAATGTTTTTTAAGTGGAACTTCACTCTGTCAATCAGGGTTGACTATTTTTAATTCTTATGCTTTCCATTGATCACAAATATAAGGAGCATTCTTCCCACTGATCACCAATGTAAGGGACATTCTTCCCACTGATCACCAATGTAAGGGACATTCTTCCCACTGATCACCAATGTAATGGACATTCTTCCCTCTGATCACCAATGTAAGGGACATTCTTCCCACTGATCACCAATGTAAGGAGCATTCTTCTCACTGATCACCAATGTAAGGAACATTCTTCCCACTGACCACCAATGTAAGGAGCATTCTTCCCACTGATCACCAATGTAAGGAAAATTCTTCCCACTGATCACCAATGTAAGGAACATTCTTCCCACTGATCACCAATGTAAGGAACATTCTTCCCACTGATCACCAATGTAATGAACATTCTTCCCACTGATCACCAATGTAAGGGACATTCTTCCCACTGATCACCAATGTAAGGAACATTCTTCCCACTGAGCACCAATGTAAGGAACATTCTTCCCACTGATCACCAATGTAAGGGACATTCTTCCCACTGATCACCAATGTAAGGGACATTCTTCCCACTGATCCCCAATGTAAGGAGCATTCTTCCCACTGATCACCAATGTAAGGAACATTCTTCCCACTGATCACCAATGTAAGGAACATTCTTACCACTGATCACCAATGTAAGGAACATTCTTCCCACTGATCAAAAATATAAGAAGTATTCTTCCCACTGATCACCAATGTAAGGAGCATTCTTCCCACTGATCAAAAATATAAGAAGTATTCTTCCCACTGATCACCAATGTAAGGAGCATTCTTCCCACTAATCACCAATGTAAGGAGCATTCTTCCCACTGATCACCAATGTAAGGGGCATTCTTCCCACTGATCACCAATGTAAGGAGCATTCTTCCCACTGATCACCAATGTAAGGAACATTCTTCCCACTGATCACCAATGTAAGGAACATTCTTCCCACTGATCAAAAATATAAGAAGTATTCTTCCCACTGATCACCAATGTAAGGAGCATTCTTCCCACTGATCAAAAATATAAGAAGTATTCTTCCCACTGATCACCAATGTAAGGAGCATTCTTCCCACTAATCACCAATGTAAGGAGCATTCTTCCCACTGATCACCAATGTAAGGGGCATTCTTCCCACTGATCACCAATGTAAGGAGCATTCTTCCCATTGATCACCAATGTAAGGGACATTCTTCCCACTGATCACCAATGTAAGGAACATTCTTCCCACTGATCACCAATGTAAGGGACATTCTTCCCACTGATCACCAATGTAAGGAGCATTCTTCCCACTGATCACCAATGTAAGGAGCATTCTTCCCACTGACCACCAATGTAAGGAACATTCTTCCCACTGATCACCAATGTAAGGGACATTCTTCCCACTGATCACCAATGTAAGGGACATTCTTCCCACTGATCACCAATGTAAGGAACATTCTTCCCATTGATCACCAATGTAAGGAACATTCTTCCCACTGATCACCAATGTAAGGAGCATTTTTCCTACTGATCACCAATGTAACGAAAATTCTTCTCACTGACCACCAATGTAAGGAGCATTCTTCCCACTGACCACCAATGTAAGGAACATTTTTCCCACTGACCACCAATGTAAGGAACATTTTTCCCACTGAACACCATGTACGGTGAGCTGTAGATATTATTGTTATTATATTAGGAGTTCCCTGGGACCAGAAGGTTATTTCAAGGGTTCCTCTGTGAAAGGTAAAGAAAGGCTGCTCCAGAACCTCCCATCTATGAACGTAAAAAATTTTCACAGAAAATGTGGTTTCAAAACATCTAACCAGTTTAGTCCATGAAAGTCGAAGGCTTCCTACTATTTTGAAATCAATGGCTACCATGGTACAATACTCCAGAGGGAAATTCTCCTCTCTCCTCTCCTAGCAGAGGAGGCCTCAGTCAGAGGAAGGACATTCCCATTCTTCCAGCAGAGTAGGGACATGCTAGCAAAGGAGGCCTTAACTAGTCAGTTTGTACAGAATGCCAGAAAGTGTTGAAACGCACTTAACTTAGGAATGCATGTTAATGGTTTGAGAAAAAAAAATATTTAAAAAAATCCCCAGACCAAAATCTTATGCTAATCAAGTTTTAAAGTGGACGTATTGGAGGTCCTAGTTATTACAGCCAAGTAGCACTGCATCCTTGAAGAATTTTGCTCGAGACACAATATGGCCTTCGCTACTGTCTATAGAATAAAGGTGCTCTTAAAGTCCTAACTTTATTTTGTTTCACATACTCACTACATATTCCCTGCTATTGTAAACTTACTGCTATTGACAAGAATAGGCTGACCTCTGAGATGTATTCATCTAGAGATTAATGCACCTCATAGTACAAAGTGGCTGAAAGAACCATCTTTTGTTAACAAATGGACAATCAGTTTGTTTTAAAGAGACCCTGTCACCAGACCATTCATTCCAAAACAATATATATGTAAATATAACTTATATTATGCATATTATTCTTGCAAAAGCCTCCATTGTGTAGACATCCAAAAGCCCTGAGATTTCTGCTGTGCACCGCCATCTTGGATGTGATGTCTGCAGCCCCAGCAGACTTGGAGCTGTCATACAAGTGACACTGTATAGTATTCCACTTCACTTCTCCCCCAGCAGCTGCATAAAAGATTATGGAGGGAGGTACGAGGAGGGGAGAAGGAGCTGGGCCAGCACAGACATTAATTAGATAATCCCAAATGAGGATAGAGCTGTGATGGGCTGTGCTAAGAAACTGACTCTTGGAGCAGTCAAAACTTCCATCAAGTTCAAAGGCACAATGAATAAAAAAATCATTCATGAAAGGAAAAAGTCTTAAAAACTTGCTTTTTCTGTAAATGCATTTTTTTAAAATTGGTGACAAGGTCTCTTTAACCTTCAAAGACAGTTAATCCTTACAAACCTAAAAAAATGAGGCTCAGCACATCTTCCTATGGCAGGGAAAGCTAAATACTGCAGTGTACGGACATTTATCAGTAGTAAGAAATGACTTAAATATAGCAATTCCCTTTTTAAGTTGCAATAGATCACATTATTTTTTCCCCAAACTATCTACATCTTGTATTGTACAAACATCTATTTTGGACTATGTTACACGAACTGTGTTCAGACTTTCGAACGTCCATCGGCGGCCAGTGCTATAAGGAATGCCTGCCAAGGTTCACCAGGCTTCCAGGTAAGGCAGCTGTCCAGTTCTTAGTTGATGTGGATATGGAGACCTGTGGAAAGGTTTGGCACTTTGACAGCTGCAGGAAAATAAATCTCTAGAAGGATGAAATCTACCATTCATATTTAAAGGACTGTTATATCTTGGAAATAATTGTAAGCTACAGAATATCTAAATTGTATTCAAACTCGAAATCATGGGTATCATGCCTCACTGTATAGAGTTTTCCTAAAAAAGACATATCACCATATTTTCCAAAATGGTGTGGAATCCGCCAGGGGATTAAATGTATGCAGCACTTGGTCCAGGTTTGGTCCATGCTTGGTTGCTGAACTAGCATGCTTGAAAGCACGCCTCCTCTTCCTTCAACGTTGTTTGACCAAGCTGCTTGGCAGTACGCGAATTTCTATTGACGTCTGAGGGACAGTGTTCACCTGTCGTGCAGGAGACAAATGATGTAATTCACCATAGGAGACGGAAGGGGGACCTGTTGGCATGACGCTCCTATATATGTGTTCATGGGGGCAGCGTTGAAAAAGCATAGCTCTACAGAGTGGTATATTACTCTGTCTAGCTTATTCTGACTGATCTTGCTTGCCTCACCTGGCCGCAGCACAATGGGTGCACTCACAGTAGACTATTATGGCCCCCATAGGAATGTCCATAAATTGGGCTTCAGCCTGGGGTGGAGCTAACCACCAACAGAAAGGGGGAAAAAAATGTGGCCATGGGTAAAAATGGGGCCAAATGCTTCATGCACTTAGTTCTCTGGGGGCTTCCACGAGGATTTGGAAATTACTGTGAGACTTCTTCAAGCCAATTTTTTGTCTTGCACAATTTCTTAGCTGGAGATCGTTCTAGTAACAGCACTTTCTGTTACAAATGCAAATAGCAGCAGAGCTGCCCGGACTTCCCTCCAAGATATTTGCAGCACAAAATCATGTAATTAAAGGCATGGTGTAGCTCAACATTATTTGCAAAGGTACAGATGAAGTTTTAATTTCAGTAGTGCGATCTCTTGGAGTTCCCGAATCAACATTCCTGCTGCAGCCTTTGTGAAGCAAGGCAAATATCTCACTCCTCCTGCTGCATCCTTCTTAAAGAAAAATGGCAAGCATTGAGAGTAGATCCCTTCTATAAAACTAAAGCTGGCCATACACTAGTAGAATTTTGTTTGAACATTTTAGGAATGTTTGTTTTTTACAATTGTTAGCTGGATCAGTGCGACCGCAGTGAATTCCTTGAAATTCAAAAAAGCAGGATGGCAAATTTTGCTTTTACACATTTCCAACAGTGAATGCGGTTTCGTTCGGAAAGTCCACTCATTCCAAGACAGAAAATACATTAAAAAATGGTTGTTTTTAATATTCAAACAAGAGTAACGATTCGTCAAGTCATCGAATGAGATGTTTATATATGAATGTTCCTTTGAAAACCTACAAGTGTATGACCAGCTTAAAGGAGGGAGCTAGAGCTGGGAACCCTTGAGTTGAGTCCTTCATAGTCAAGTTGTTCTGTTTGCTGCTTTCCATCTAAAACAACACATCTGTTTCTGGGTGGAATGGCCATTAAAAGTCATGAATTGAGTGGCTTTGAAAATTCATATAAAAGGGCAAGACCAATGGCAAAAGACAAAGGTCAAGAAAAGAGGAACATAAAAATATAGGCAGTCAATAAATAATTCTGAAGTCCTAATAAGCCAATATGGGCCTATAAACTGCCAGTGCTCCACTGAACTCCAGGATGGCCATTGCTACCTCAACAGTAAAGATGCTGGTTCCATCTTCTGAGGCAAACTGCATATCCATATGTTGAGAGAATACAACTGAAAACAATCCGATGTCCAGATGAATATCAATGTAAAGAGAGTTTTGAGGTCTCCATTTGGGTTGTTGTCTACTCAAGGAGCTAAATTCCAGAAAGAGGTTGCAGTAGAGGCTTCAGAAATTAGCTGGAACATCATCAGTAATGCTGAACCAAAAGTTCATCAGACTAGATGTGTGTAGACTATGGTTTGATCAATATTTATGGAATGAAGTATGAGGGAACAAATCATTATGAACATAAATAAACCAGGCCCTCACACTCCAAGAAAAACCCAAGAAGAAGCTTCTAAATTGTCATGGGGGTTGGGGGTTTAGGCAGAGGTCATAAGGCAAGTCATAATCCAGCTTTATGGAGTTAAATATTTTTTGCACTTGATCTTTGAGATGGAAGACCTCCTATTCAATAGCTGCTGGAGAGTGGATAGCACTAGACAACCATCATTTCGAGGCATATTAAATACTTGAATGCATGTGTCCAGAGCAAAATCTGACTTGCATTTACACCGGATCTTCAGGAAAAAGTTACACACTTGACACGGATTTACTACTTTTGAGTTCATTTCAAGGCCTGCTTGGGATATTCAAGGGCTGCGTGAGGTCTGAGAACCTGATTCTGGAATTAGCTTTGCTGATATAGACTAACAGGAGTTCCTGAAATATAGGTCATACGGTCTATGACAGAACCAGCTCTGGCTTCACAAAGTTCTCAGCTCTCCTGCGGATGTTAAATCCATGAACAGATCCCCTTTGTAAGTCAGGGGGGCAGAGTTCATTCCTTTTTACTACATAGTGCTTTCAAGAAGACATTTGTGTCTGTTATCAAGGGGACCTTCAGGCACTTGCTCCATCCTCTTCAATGACTCTGTTCATGCTGGTACCATGGGAGATGTGGGACAAAGGGTTGTTTAAGTCTCTGATACTGCCTTGCCGGGACTGCTCGTTAAGTCTATGTGTGCTGCTGTGCAGCGAGTGGTCGGTGAGACGGGACATGCTGCCGTGTGTGACTCGTTCTTCTATTCCTCGGTAGCTGCATGGCGTGTATCTAAGAACAGAACATCTTGTTAGATACAAATGGTCAGAAGTTATTTATGTAAATGAAAACTGAAGCAGAGAAACTGAAACCAAGTCAAAGATCACTACTTAAAATGTATGTATAACACTTTTTTTTTGCTTTGGATAGTGTCTGGAAGGGTTGGAACCCCCATCAGGTTTGTATTATGTGTCTCCACTGGGAAGATTCACCCTATCCTTTTTATCCCAGTGATTATTATTACTGGTGGTTTGTGATCTTCCACTAGGTACATCTAGTCTGGTAACAACTGTCTAAGAGGGAATTTCCCCACACTTTGGGGTTGATTTACTAAAACTGCAAAATGCAAAATCTGGTGCAGCTGTACATGGTAGCCAATCAGCTTCTAACTCCAGCTTGTTCAATTATGTTTTGACAAAAAAAAAACTGGAAGCTGATTGGTTTCTATGCAGAGCTGCACCAGATTTTGCACTCTCTAGTTTTAGTAAATCAACCCCTTTGTGAAGATTTCTTCTCACTTCCTCTTGCATCTCAGGGAGAAGTCGATTTTACTTCCTGTCCCAAAAGGGGAACAGATGGTAAAAATGAATAGCAGGAAGAAAGTTGGATTAAACCCTCATTTATTGTATTTTTCTCTAGCTCCATCTACTAGGTGCACGTGCTGTGACATTTTTCTCCATTTGACCACATGCACATACTTTAATTGTTGTAAAGATCTTTAAGCTGTATAATGGAAAAAGCTCAGGTCAGGGTGGCTATGCTGGGCTGCCAGGCAGACCCTGCATGGCAGTGTAGCCATCCTAAAAACGGGAAGTGAGCTTTTATTGGAGTTTGTATTTCTATTGAGGAGTTTATACCTTGCTGTGTGCCTCTGTGACACTAGGACAAGAAATAAGGGACTAAGGGTAGCTAGAGTAAAAAAAGCAGACACAGCAATAAAAACCTATTCAGAGTTCTAAAAAAATGCAATATATGCAACACACCCCAAAACACACTTATCGTACAAAGAGGGCACATAAAACTTCAAGACACTCATTGGAACTGAAGAAGTGGCTTGGATAAGCTATGAAACATCTTCAACAATGTTTTCATCTCAATGGTGGTTACAATACGTGTTTATTATGTGTTGCTCTTTAAAAATAGTTTATGCCACACGATAGCAGCTAGGTTAGGCAAGGAGCGCCCCTCACCTTCCATCCCTAGAGCGATGAAGGCTGCCATGATAGCTGCTCATCTTGCTGTGGACACTGCCTGCTTTGCTCCTTTGCTCGTCCATCATAGCCAGCTGAGTGGATGAGGCGTGAGTTGATGTTCCCTGAGTGGACGTCCCTCGTGATTTGCGGACAATAGGGGTATTGGGGTCCCGGAGAAGAGACTGAGCAAAATCCGGCTCCTGGAGGACTTGGCGGCTTTCATTGACGCCTCTGCTGAGAAAAGCAACAAAATTATACATTTTCAGCATTCCACCACTCTGATAAACCCACAATGTTCAACCCAGTGTAAGTATTTATGCCATCTAAGAACAGGACTATCATGTGATGGCACACATAATATATTTATATTTTCAGGAGTGTTTTTTTTAATTAGACAGTATTCAGAAGGTTTGTGGGCAATTCCCTGGACAATCTTTTTATGAAGATTGAGTCAGAAACAGTATTGATTTTCTCTGTTTTTGTTTTTTTGTTTTTTTTGCACAATGGAAAGCAAACAAAAAAGATTGTCTACAAAAAGGATCCCAGGTCTATAGATCAATATTTTTTTTACAGATCAATATATTACAGAAGATTGTTTTTTTGTGAATTACCTGTCTTAGTGAAAGACACATTTGAACTGAGTTACCTTGTGTCCACAGGTACTGTATTTCCCCCATTTCCTAGTCTCCACTCCCCACACAACCTTCTCCTGTCCTCCACTCTACACACAACCTTCTCCTCTCCACGCACAACCTTCTCCCATCCTCCACCCTACACACAACCTTCTCCTCCACTCTACACACAACCTTCTCCCATCCTCTACTCTACACACAACCTTCTCCTCTCTACACACAACTTCTCCCATCCTCCACTCTACAAAGAACATTCTCTGCTCCTCTACACACAACCTTCTCCTCAACTCTATACACATCCTTCTCCTCAACTCTACACACATCCTTCTCCTCAACTCTACACACATCCTTCTCCTCAACTCTACACACAATCTTCCTATATACACAACTTTCTCCTCTCTTCCACTCTACACATAACCTTCTCCTATCCTCTACACACAACCTTCTCCTCTCTACACACAACTTCTCCCATCCTCCACTCTACAAAGAACATTCTCTGCTGCTCTACACACAACCTTCTCCTCAACTCTACACACATCCTTCTCCTCAACTCTACACACATCCTTCTCCTCTCTACACACAACGTCTCCCATCCTCCACTCTACAAAGAACATTCTCTGCTCCTCTACACACAACCTTCTCCACAAATCTACACACATCCTTCTTCTAAACTCTACACACATCCTTCTCCTCAACTCTACACACATCCTTCTCCTCAACTCTACACACATCCTTCTCCTCAACTCTACACACATCCTTCTCCTCAACTCTACACACATCCTTCTCCTCAACTCTACACACATCCTTCTCCTCAACTCTACACACATCCTTCTCCTCAACTCTACACACATCCTTCTCCTCAACTCTACACACAACCTTCTCCACAACTCTACACACAACCTTCTCCACAACTCTACACACAACCTTCTCAAATCTACACACATCCTTCTCCTCAACTCTACACACATCCTTCTCTTCAACTCTACACACATCCTTCTCCTCAACTCTACACACATCTTTCTCCTCAACTCTACACACATCCTTCTCAACTCTACACACATCCTTCTCCTATCCTCTACACACAACCTTTTCCTCTCCTCCACCCTACAAGCAACCTTCTCCTTTCCTCCACTCTACATGCAACCTTCTCCTCTCCTCTACTCAATACTCAACTTTCTCCTCTTGTAATTCCACACACAACCTTCTCTCCATTCTACACATAACCTTCTCCTCTCCTCCACTCTACACATAACCTTCTTCTCTGCTCCACTCTACACATAACCTTCTTCTCTCCTCCACCCTAAACATAACCTTCTTCTCTCCTCCATTCTACACATAACCTTCTTCTCTCCTCCACTCTACACATAGCCTTCTCCTCTCTTCCACCCTACAAGCAACCGTCTCCTCTACTCCACTCTACACACAACCTTCTCCTCTCCTCCACTCTACACACAACCATCTCCTGTCCTCCACTTTACATATACCATTCTACTCTCCTCCATCCTACACAGTACCTTCTACTCTCCACCACTCTACACACAACCTTCTCTTCTCCACTCTATACACAACCTTCTTCTCTCCTCCACTTGATGTTCAACTTTCTCCTCTCCTCCATTCTCCACACAACCTTCTCCTTTCCTCCACCCTATATACAACTTTCTCCTCTCCTCCATTCTCCACACAACCTTCTCCTTTCCTCCACCCTATATACAACATTCTACTCTCCTCCATCCTACACAGAACCTTCTATTCTCTCTATTTCACACAAACAACTGTCTCCTCTCCTCAATTCTACACACAACCTTCAACTATCCTACACTCTACACACAACAACATTTTACTCTTCTCCATTATACACAGAACCTTCTACTCTACTTCATACACACAAACTTCCTCACTCTTCCAGTTTACACACATCCCTTCACTAGCCAAAATTTGCTTTAAGTTTTGTATAGTGAGGTTTTAATTGCTTCTGTATCACCTTTAATACTCCCTTCACTTCCTTTCCCACTGACACCTCCCTGACAGGAGTACAGACTGCATTTAAACCTGAGGGGTTCTTACTCTTCCTCACGCTACTTGGGGTAGTGTGAGGGTAAATTTCTACAAAGACCACAAAAACATCCTGGCCAAAGTTGTAATTATTACCAACGCTATTCATAGTAAAAAAAAGTTAAGGTTGGACTCCATTTCTAATCAGTTGTAAAAAATGTTCCAGCGCACTGACGCCCATTACTTTCATTGTTTGTGTACTAATACTCTGCGGCTGGTTCTCCAGAGGTTTGTGGAGTCAATAATGTGAATAGAAAAGTTTTAAAAAGTTCCCTTTTGTCAAATGGTTACAAAATCTTGATTATGTTGACTAAGATCCACTGGCCCTCCCACCCTTTCCTGTGTGATGAGGAAATAGACTGAATACAGGTACTCTTTACTCGGTGCAGACACTCACTCTTTCTTCTTCCGGCCATGGAAAAAACTGGCCCACTCGAAACAGGTTTTCTTGCTGCCCACCCAGAAGACAGAAGGTATTCCCACCACGAGGGCCATTAGGTATTTCATCAGGAAGAGGATGAGGTCAGGACGGCTTGTCTGCGCCACCTACAATGACAAATCGAAACCAGTGAGACTCCACTCATGTTAGAACACTAACAAATACTTCTGTTTCAAACATTACTCTGTTAGCCCCTCTATAACCAGTTTAAATTTTTACTGGATTGAATGGTTTGAAAACGCCTGACAGGATTTCCATGCATATACATTATGAGCCCAATGCCTGTAGACACTGCAACATCACACTTATATGTGCTTGTTGGACATCCAATTCCAACACCATGGCCATTAATATGGAGTTAGGGCCCCACTTTGTAGCTACAACAACCTTAACTCCTCAAGAAGACATTCCACGAGATTTTGGAGTGCGTCTGTTTAGGCTAAATCTGCCAAAAGAGCATTTTTTAGCTTATTTACAAATGTTGGACAAGAAGACCCATTTTGGAATCAACATTTCAATTCATCCCAAAGGTGTTCAGTAGGCTTGAGTTCCGGGAGCTGTACAGGCCCCTTCAAGTGGTCTTCAAACTGCAGCCCATTGCTTGCCTTTATCCATCCCTTGGGGCATTATCCCTTTCACTGTTATGAGGGACTATTCTTCCCACCGACACCAGCGATGGGACACGATTTCTTCCACTGAACCCAATAGTGGAATACTATTCCTGCCACTGATATCAATGATGGGGCACTATTTCTTCCAATTACACCAATGATTAGGCATCATTCCTCCCACTGACACCATTGATGGGGCATCATTCCTCCCACTGAAACCAATGCTGGGGCACTATTCCTCCCACTAACACCAATGATGGGGCACTATTCCTCCCACTAACACCAATGATGGGGCACTGTTCCTTCCACTGACACCAATGATGGGGAAGTTTTCCTTCCACTGACACCAATGATGGGGAACTTTTCCTTTCACTGACCTCAGCGTTGAGGCACTAATCCTTCCATTGACCTTATGATGAGGCACTAGTCCTTCGACTGACACCAGTGCTGGGGCACTGTTCCTCCCACTTACCCAAATGATGGGGCACTATTCTTTCCACTGACACCAGTGATTGGGCACTATTCCTTTCACTGACACCAACGATGGGGCACTATTCCTTCCACTGACACCAGCAATGGGGCACTATTCCTTCCACTGACCCCAATGATGAGGCACTAATGCTTCCAATGATCCCAATGATCAATTCCTCCTCCTTCTGACCACAGGCGTTGTGTAAATTTTCTACTTCCACTGACCACCAAGCCCAAGGCATTGTTTACTCCCAATGCTGCTGGAGCATTTTCTACTCCTGCTGGCCACAATTTGGCCCCTCTAAAGTCTACAAGGACAGTAAACTGGTCCTTTGCTTAGAAAGTTTGGAGACCCCAGCTCCACACCAGACTGGTTAACCCATGTCTTTGTGAAGATTACTTTGTGCAAAGGGGCACAGTCATGCTTGGAAAGAAAGAATCTTTCTTCAAACTACGGTATAGAAGGACTACATATGCAGTAGCATTAACAGTACTGATCACTGGAAGTACCTGAACTCCATAATTTGGAGTGGCACCCATATCAGTTTGGTCATATAGCAGATGTAAAATGTTGCAACAACTACATAGTAGGGAGTGATCTGTAAAAGTAAGTATATGGTGGGTCAGAGGTGAGCTTTAAAGAGACTCCATCGTCTTGTCCATTTTTGACAGGTTCTCTTTAAGGAGTAACAACCTGTGAAACGGTTCTGCTTTGAAGAAGGCTGGATGGTGAGTGGGGGCAATATGGGGCAATGCATGAAAGGCAGCGCGGGGGACAAGGTAACAACTACTAAGTAGCACTCAAGCCTACAATGTCTTGTCCAAACAGAAGACAAGTGCTTTTGCGTGCACTTTGCAGAGGTCCTGGTGACAGCATCAGGCAATGTTTTTCTTTCAGTCATTGTGCAGTAAACAGAGCTAAAAGTTTTTTCAAAACCTCTGGCAAAAGAGGCAGACAGGGTGTCTCGCTGGGCCTCTTCATACAACAGCCTTTGGAATGGGGCCAGCCGGGACAGCTTTACAGTAGTAATATTTATATAATTGCTTCCTCAAGAATGCAAACAAGGGTGCAGGACTTAGAGCGTCCGACTACAATAAAGAAATCCATACCGAGATGAATGGTACCTAAGGAAAGCGCTCTCAGTCATATCAGTGGTGTCTAGTATGGATAGGCTGCAATATCAGTGACTGGTCTCTATAGAATGGATAAAGTGCATTCTCAGTGATGTCACCGGTCGCTAGTGAATGGATAGGCTGCATTCTCAGTGATGTCACCGGGCTCTAGTGAATGGATAGGCTGCATTCTCAGTGATGTCACCGGTCTCTAGTGAATGGATAGGCTGCATTCTCAGTGATTTCACCTGTTGCTAGTGAATGGATAGGCTGCATTCTCAGTGATTTCACCTGTTGCTAATGAATGGATAGGCTGCATTCTCAGTGTTGTCACCGTTCTCTAGTGAATGTATAGGCTGCATTCGATGTCACCGGTCTCCAGTGAATGGATAGGTTGCATGCTCAGTGATGGCACCAGTCTATAGAATGATAGGCTACATGATCAGTGATGTCACCGGTCGCTAGTGAATGGATAGGCTACATTCTCAATTATGTCACCAGTCTCCAGTGAATGGATAGACTGCATTCTCAGTGATGTCACCGGTCTCTAGTGAATGGATAGGCTGCAATATCAGTGATTGGTCTCTATAGAATGGATAAAGTACATTCTCAGTGATGTCACCGGTCTCTAGTGAATGGATAGGCTGCATTCTCAGTGATTTCACCTGTTGCTAGTGAATGGATAGGCTGCATTCTCAGTGATGTCACCGGTCTCTAGTGAATGGATAGGCTGCATTCTCAGTGATGTCACCGGTCACTAGTGAATGGATAGGCTGCATTCTCTGTGATTTCACCTGTCGCTAGTGAATGGATAGGCTGCATTCTCAGTGATGACACCGCTCTCTAGTGAATGGATAGGCTGCATTCTCAGTGATGTCACCGGTCTCTAGTGAATGGATAGGCTGCATTCTCAGTGATGTCACCTGTCGCTAGTGAGTGGATAGGCTGCATTCTCAGTGATTTCACCTGTTGCTAGTGAGTGGATAGGCTGCATTCTCAGTGATGTCACCGGTCTCTAGTGAATGGATAGGCTGCATTCTCAGTGATGTCACCAGTCTCCAGTGAATGGATAGGCTGCATTCTCAGTGATGTCACTGGTCTCCAGTGAATAGATAGGGTGCATTCTCAGTGATGTCATTGGTCTCTAGTGAATGGATAGGCTACATTCTCAATTATGTCATCGGTCCCTAGTGAATGGATAAGCTGCATTCTCAGTGATGTCATCGGTCTCTAGTGAATAGATAGGCTACATTCTCACCGGGCTCTCCTGTTTATAAAGGCAGCATTCTCCAAGATGTCACTGAAAATGTGATGCCGCATGATAAGTGTGGCTTGTGCAGACAGCAATAAAATCCAGATGGGCGTCCTAAGCCTTCTGCATTCTATCCAACACAAATCTGATTGTTATGGCTGGAGCTGGCCTTTAACAATGCTCTCAAAGCTTGCAGCTGCTTTGCTGCGTAAACTGTTGCCACTAAATAAATCCTGTATTATAATAATATTAATAATAATGACAATGTCCTCCGGTCTGCGGTATGACTACGAGGTGATGGCAGCAATGTGTATTCCCTACATATGTCATCATACAGAGGGGAGCAGCTGCCGGACTATTGGTTTGTGCAGCTGGTGGGAGCTGAGCAAATGTATTGTGTTGTCTGGAGGGCTCACCCCAGGGACCTGTATAACCTCCGGAGGAAGGCAAGGCTTGTCCAACATACATTGGAGCAACCAGTCATAACATCAATGATGGGATCCCTCCTTCATTCTCTGATCCGGGGAAGACAGAGAGAAGAAGGACCTGGCAGTGAAAGGGTTAAAGTTAATCATGGATAACGTGTCCTGAAGTATTGCTCTCATTCCAGTGTTCACAGTGATATGTAACATGTGTAGCACAATCAACGTTTTCATGCAAATAACCCCAACACATTTATGTCGGTGGTGGTGGTGGGGCTGGGCTCAATCATTTTAAGTGTTTGGGTGTAACTTTCAATTTTTTATTTTTTTTTAAACTAAAAACTTTATCACATATTTATGCTTTTTTTGGTGACAGGTTCACTTTAATGAGACATCAGGGGTCCAAACGACCCCTGATGTCTCACCTGCCCTCCAATAAAGCTAATGGACTGCAGATTGTGCTCCATTAGCTTCTTCTGCAGTGATGTTTTACACATTGCTTCGGGGTCAGTAGCAGGAAGCAGGTCCCTGACATATATTGGCCCTGCTGACGGGCGCATGGAGCCCAGGAAACACGTCGAGGGCGTGTGTGTCGGAGGGTGCGGGAGAAAGAAAGAGAAGCACTTATATATAGGTAAAGTTGATCCAGGGAATATCCGATTGCCTCTCGGGGGATCAGGAAGGAATATTTTCCCCTGCAGGAGCAAATTGGATCATGCTCTGCTGGGTTTTTTGCCTTCCTCTGGATCAACTGTGGGTGTAGGATTATAACTTTTTTTTTTTTAATGGTTGAGCTGGATGGACTTTTGTCTTTTTTTCAGCCAGACTAACTATGTAACACTGAGCGGTCTTTATTACAGGAAAGTCTCACAGTGGATCACTGCATGGGTCTGGAAGAAATACACAAAGCAGACTGATAACGAAAAATAATTATTATAGGTTTTACTTAATGACAGTATTAAAGTACTTATATACTAATGTTAGGAAATATTAAGTGCTTATATGCTAATGTTAGGAAATATTAAGTGCTTATATACTAATGTTAGGTAATATTAAGTGCTTATATGCCAATGTTAGGTAATATTAAGTGCTTATATGCTAATGTTAGGTAATATTAAGTGCTTATATGCTAATGTTAGGTAATATTAAGTGCTTATATACTAATGTTAGGTAATATTAGGTGCTTATATGCTAATGTTAGGTAATATTAAGTGCTTATATACTAATGTTAGGAAATATTAGGTGCTTATATGCTAATGTTAGGAAATATTAAGTGCTTATATGCCAATGTTAGGTAATATTAAGTGCTTATATGCTAATGTTAGGTAATATTAAGTGCTTATATGCTAATGTTAGGTAATATTAAGTGCTTATATGCTAATGTTAGGAAATATTAGGTGCTTATATGCTAATGTTAGGTAATATTAAGTGCTTATATGCTAATGTTAGGAAATATTAGGTGCTTATATGCTAATGTTAGGTAATATTAAGTGCTTATATGCTAATGTTAGGAAATATTAGGTGCTTATATGCTAATGTTAGGTAATATTAAGTGCTTATATGCCAATGTTAGGAAATATTAGGTGCTTATATGCTAATGTTAGGTAATATTAAGTGCTTATATGCCAATGTTAGGAAATATTAGGTGCTTATATGCTAATGTTAGGTAATATTAAGTGCTTATATGCTAATGTTAGGAAATATTAAGTGCTTATATGCCAATGTTAGGAAATATTAGGTGCTTATATGCTAATGTTAGGTAATATTAAGTGCTTATATACTAATGTTAGGAAATATTAGGTGCTTATATGCCAATGTTAGGAAATATTAGGTGCTTATATGCCAATGTTAGGTAATATTAAGTGCTTATATGCCAATGTTAGGTAATATTAAGTGCTTATATACTAATGTTAGGAAATATTAGGTGCTTATATGCTAATGTTAGGAAATATTAAGTGCTTATATACTAATGTTAGGTAATATTAAGTGCTTATATGCTAATGTTAGGAAATATTAAGTGCTTATATACTGTTAGGTAATATTAAGTGCTTATATGCTAATGTTAGGTAATATTAGGTGCTTATATGCTAATGTTAGGTAATATTAAGTGCTTATATGCTAATATTAGGAAATATTAAGTGCTTATATACTAATGTTAGGTAATATTAGGTGCTTATATGCTAATGTTAGGTAATATTAAGTGCTTATATACTAATGTTAGGAAATATTAAGAGCTTATATACTAATGTTAGGAAATATTAAGTGCTTTTATGTCAATTTTAGGCACTATTACTGTTACTAAACCCACAACAGTAAAATCAGCCTGTATATGCAGTAAAGCATGCTTGTTATACTCATTGTGGAAACTAAGGGGTTAATCCTCTGCATTTTGTAAAAAGGATGTTTGATCCTGACTTCTCTGATCCTCCCCTTCTTGCAGTGTCTTATCTGTGTTTGTGTATGTTATTTCATTTTACTTTTCATTTATAATTTTTTCATAATTATTTTTATTCATCATTCTTTTTCTCTTTCTTTGTTTCTGTTTTTATTCAATTTCGCTTTTCTTTTTTGTTTTCTTCCTTCCTTGTTGTTCTCTGATATCACTGTTTTTGATACAATGGTCTTATATGTTTTGTTACAATGTGCTAGTAGGTGTACCCTCAGGATGCAGGAGTGCTGATTAGGACAGGGGTTCTTTATTAACTAACACCTATATAAGGCTGGCCATACATGATACAATTTTCTTGAGATTTTTGGTTTAGATTTACCAAAAACCATATAATAGGAGGTCAAACCCAAACAATACTTTCAGTTGTATCCAATTAGGCAGGCCCTTGCACTACACAGTTGAAGGTAAATCTAAAGGAAATTGGGTAGAAATTGGACAGAAAACTGTATAGTGTATGGCCAGCCTAAGACAGCATGTTTGTAGTTTTCTTTGTTATGATTAAGCAGGAGATCCTGTGAAAGGCGTTAACAGGTCCTGTATTCATGTCTCTTAGATTGTAAGCTCCAAGGATCAGGCCCTCCTATCCCTCTTGTATTGAACTGTATTGTTGCTGTATTGTCTCCCTTTATATTGTAAAGCGCTGAGCAAACTGTTGGCGCTATATAAATCCTGTATAATAATAATGTCTTGGTGTTTTGTGTGTCCTATGGATCAATAAATATACACTATATTCATCAATCCTCTGGTGTGCGGCTGACCCTTCTTCCTATTTTCTTCCTGTGTCCCCCTCTTATCTCCTGATAAAACATATTGCGTGGAGACACTCTATACACACCAAATTGAGCATGAGCAGAGGTTTTTTTCTTTTTCTTGAGAGAGTGCATGTGATCAGCACAGGGCCAATCAGCACTGTCCAGACAGAGGTCAGGGGTTCTGCATGCTCCAAGAGCAGAAAGAAAACTCCTCCTACAAGCTTTAACCTGAGCTCTGCTGGACACTGATAAAAAGGCACAAGACTGCTATATACTGTTGATGAGAAATGTATTTAGGAGTTTATATTTACTAAAATAATTGTATTTCCATGTTGTATGTACTGTGGGAGACCAGATATAGTGAATGCAGGGTCCGGGAGACCAGATATAGTGAATGCAGGGTCCGGGGAGACCACATATAGTGAATGCAGGGTCCTGGGAGACCGGATATAGTGAATGCAGGGTCCGGGAGACCGGATATAGTGTATACAGGGTCCGGGGAGACCGGATATAGTGAATGCAGGGTCCGAGGAGACCGGATATAGTGAATGCAGGGTCCTGGGAGACCAGATATAGTGAATGCAGGGTCCGGGGAGACCAGATATAGTGAATGCAGGGTCCGGGGAGACCGGATATAGTGAATGCAGGGTCCGGGGAGACCAGATATAGTGAATGCAGGGTCCTGGAGACCAGATATAGTGAATGCAGGGTCCGGGGAGACCAGATATAGTGAATGCAGGGTCCTGGGTTTAGGAACACTAAGTGCTTACAGTATATGCTAATGTCAGGCAATATAAACATTCAAGAATACAAAGGATGAATATATTTAGACATTTTTTGTTTTTCCCCAGCGTTGAGCTTGAAACTGAATGTCTTAGCATGTTTACATTGCTTAAAAATGACATGGGATGAACTGGAATTCTCCTTTAAGGTGGCGTAGCAAAGAGCCCGAACACGGAACGGCGTCGGATGCACTGTACTGTGTGGATTAAAGAGCAAACAAGAGAGTTTTTAGGCGGAGAGCTCATTGTGCATTTCCCAGCAGCCCTGGATCAGACTGCAAACAGGCATTTGCTAATTACCCGAGCTCTAGAAACCTTCGCACGCTAATCCTTTGTACGCCCGTAAAGATATCGCCCGTGCCACCGCTGCCAGCCAGAGCCACACAATAACAATGTAATGTGAGTGCAAGTTCCATGCCAGATTCCAGGCCCAGTTCAGGCTCAGAATTAATCCACCGCCACTCAGTGCCCTACAATAAGTGTCTGTGGGGGAGGGGACACTGTCAGCTGCAACACTGTGTCCATACAAAACATTTTCCTTAAAAAAAAAAAGGTTAAACTGAAATTGGACACTTTTGTTTCCAGAGACGTTTTTGCATTTTATTGCACACATTTTAGACCTGAAGATTAGTTAAACCCTCCAAACATATATTTTCTGAATGCAGACTTGCAACTTTACAACCGCCCTAATCACTTCCACTAGTAAGCCAACAGGCGGCTCTTCGGATGTAGACTCCTAGCTACTGCAACAGCCGGGGGTCAGTTTACAGCACTGTGCTGCCACACTAATGACCATGGCAGTGAGAGGGTTAATCTGTTCATATTCCGCCTTCCCTGGTCCCCTCCCTTCAGATCGGATTAAAAACTACATTTTTGAATAAAACCTTTCCACTTTAAGTACATTCCGTATTTTCTGTATGCAATGCAGGCTTATTCTCTATGCAATGCATGCAGATCATGGCTGGTGGGAGGGGCCTGTACAAAGCTTCCTGAAAACATGGCAGCACCCTGCCACACTAATATCCATGGCAGTGATAGGGTTAATCTGTTCATATTCCGCCTTCCCTGGTCCCCTCCCTTCAGATCGGATTAAAAATTAAATTTTTAAATAAAACCTTTCCACTTTCATTACATACCGTATATTCCGTATGCAATGCAGGCTTATTCTCTATGCAATGCAGGCAGATCATGGCTAGTGGGAGGGGCCTGTACATAGTTTCCTGAAAACATGGCAGCACCCTAGCTCAGTGCTCCTCTCAAGAGCCCTTGGGCCTGATGCAAGCAGCGGGAGGAGTTATGCAAATATCAAAATGCCTTGATGGGTCAGCGTCAGTAAGGGGGGGTAGTTGTTCCTAGATGGACTGTATTTGCATGCAGACCGCCCATATGTGATGGTGAGCATCCATGATTAAAAGAACGCAATGAATGAAAAGGGAGGACCAGGGCTGGAGAGGAAAGTGCTAGATGATACTGGACGTCCTCCAGCCAAGAAATGAGGCGGAGCTTTATCTGGCTTGCTGCAGCTTCTAATGCACATTGTGAGAAGCTCACAGTGTGCAGAGAAATCACAGTAAACCATTTCAGTCCAGGAGAGGAGCCGGTACAACTGTGCAAGACCAAAGATGAGGCTGGAGGTCAGAATTTGAATTAACATCTACTGGAAGCCTGCAAGAAGATGTGTAGGGGACTATGGGGAGGAGGTTGTACGTGTACAATATCATGAGTCCCCGGGGAGGAGAAGAGCTACATTGCACAGGTAGTGGCCCCTGTGAATGGACTCAGCAGAGGCTAGGTCAGGGGTAGGCAACCTGTGGCTCTCTAACTGTTGTGGAACTACATTTCCCATGAGGCATTGTAAAGATTACAAAACTGACAGTTACAGCTATGACTTGCAGAGGCATGATGGAACCAGGGGCGGACTGACCATTTGGAAAGTCGGGCACTGCCCGAGGGCCCGGGGTCAGTAGGGGGCCCCATGAGATGCCCCTGGTACATTTTTCATAGGCTTTTTTGAGTGTGGGCAAGGACACAGGGGCCCCATGATCCCCTATTGCCCGGGGGCCCCATGAGTTGTCAGTACGTCCCTGGATGGAACTTGTAGTCCTGCAGCTCTCAGGTTGCCTACCCCTGGGCTAGGATGACAATGTAAATGTTCTGGAATATGCGCTGCTTGCTGCCCTCGTCGGATCGGGATAGTCCAAAGTCACTGAATGCAAAAGAAAAACAAAAAGAGGGTGCACCGGCCTAGTGCAGTATCGTTTAAAATATTTATTGAAAGGATGAAAAAGTAGGTATCATACTCACAATGGACATATAAAACACAGGCACATCACAATGAACAAAGGTGTTCAATCCATATAGCATCTGGGTCCACAATGATGGAACCCAGGCAGCACAGTGGCTAAATGGTTGTTGGTTCGAATCCCAGCCACGACACCACCTGCCTGGAGTTTGCATGTTCTCCCTGTGCCTGCGTGGGTTTCCTCCAGGTACTCCGGTTTCCTCCCACACTCCAAAGACATGCTGGTAGGTTAATTGGATCCTGTCTAAATTGGCCCTAGTATGTGTATGTATGAATGTAAGTTAGGGACCTTAGATTGTACGCCCCCTAAGGGTTAGGGACTGATGTGAATGTACAATATATATATATATATATATATATATGTAAAGCGCTGCGCAAATTGATGGCGCTATATAAGTACCTGAAATAAATAAACCCTGGATGACCAACTAGCTGACGCATTTCGAAGACTCAGCCTCTTCCTCAGAGCTGAGGAAGAGACCGAGTCCTCGAAACGTGTCAGCCAGTGTTTTATATGTCCATTGTGAGTATGATACCTACTTTTTTATTCTTTCAATAAATATTTTAAACGATAATGCACTAGACTGGTACGCCCTCTTTTTTTTTTTGTTTTTCTTTTGCATTTGTGGGCTGCCCATTGCTCTGAGTTATGTAGAGGGAAGAATACACAGGTAGGGGAGAGGATTGGCTTGTAGGGTTACATTTTTGAAAGTACTTTTATACCCAAAATATAAATGGAGGTCAACAGGGACGGGGAAGTCTGCAAGACTCGCTATACCTTCAGGTCTGAATAAACATGTCTGCAGGTGACAGAGCGCCCAGGAGAGCGCGAAAGGTATGCTCTATACTGATGACACCTACACATCTGGAACAAGTCCGACATTCCACAACGGATAAACAGACAGATAACAATTAGCGCTACGTGACAATCAGACACGGCGCACAAGCCGATGAATGCATAAATCGCATTTGGTGACAGATATCAGTTTGTCAAGACCGTGTCATGGGAGCTAAACCTTTATAAAGAACGAACAATGACCGCAGGGGGATTCAGACGTCTTTTAAAGAGGACCTGTCATGTCTGACGTTATAATTGGCCGGTGTGAAGACGTTTTCAATCTCACGAGCCACATTTACAATCAACCGTCCATATGGCAACATCAGCACTTAAAACGCCTTTCTTGAAAACCAAGAGCACCTATCATTTTACAAATAGAATAGGTCAAAATATAGTCAATGTTGGTTTTTTTTTTTTCTTTTAAGCACATGGACTTCTCAGCTCCAAGTCCATACAGCTACAGCAACTTATGAGGCTGCTTTGGGGCCCCAGGGGCAGGTAGGGCCCTGGTCCATACACAAAGATTCACCTTCTTAGTAAAGGATTGCTGGTTTAGTGATTGAGAAGTGCACACCATTTTTTCAAGCACTCCACTTGTCTTGGTCAGTTTAGTTGGGTTCATTATAAAGGAAGAGCTGGTTGTCTATGGCAGGGGTCTCCAAACTTTTCAGTACGAGGGCGGCATTATATATTTTACAAATAGTCACGGGCCGAAAAATGTCCCTATCAAGGTCTTTCTAGCATCTGTGTCCCCATCAGAGTTCCTCTTACATCAAGGTCTCCATCCGAGTCCCCCGCCCTTTACATCAAGGTCCCCATCAGATTCCCTCTTTACATCAGGTTCTCCATCAGATTCCCCCTTTACATCAGGTTCTCCATCAGATTCCTCCTTTACATCAGGTTCTCCATCAGAGCTCCCCCCCCCCCCCTTATATCAATGCCCGATCGGATTCCCCTTTTTCATCAAGTTCTCCATCAGAGTCCCCCCTTACATTGAGGTCTCCATAACAGTTTCCCTCTTACACTGAGGTCTCCATTAGAGTCCACTCTTACATCAGGGTCCCCATCAGGGTCCACCCTTACATCAAGATCCCCATCAGATTTCCCCTTTATATCAGGGTGCCCATCAAAGTCTCCACTTACATTAGGGTCCCCATTAGAGTACCCCCTCTTTTACATCAGTGTCCCCATCAGAGTTCCCCCTTACATTAGGGTCCTCATCAGGGTCCCCCATTACATCAGAAGAAAAGACCATAGGCAGCCTCTGCTGACCTTAATCCTCCAAACTCACATTGAGGGTATACCACTGACTCTAGCTGCGGGCCGGATAAAATCTTGTAGTGGCCATGGTTTGGAGACCCCTGGTTTACGGTACACAGCAAGGATTTAGTGCACTAGTGGCAGTGGGTAGACCTGTCTATCCAAGGACCAAAGAGTGGCCTATTTAGTATGCCTGCCAGCTACATGCAATTGTTCATTTAGAGTGGTCCCCATTGTTAAGGTGTAAAAAAAATAAGAACCCTTTAGGGATCCATTACATACTGCCTACCTAAAGTGCAAAATATTCCCTGTGATTTGAGGCTGTGCCCATGCTCTGCTACATTAGGTACAGTATTATCAGTTTACAGTCTGTTGAAAGAATCCTGGTGTTCATAGATCTCCTTAGCGGAAGCTGTGTTTTTACACACACAAAAGGAACACTTTTTTTTTAGCTAACCCATAGTTCTCCTGGAATCCTTAGTTGTGTATTAGGGTTAGAAAACAACCAATGTATATACAGTATATAGGAAATAGAAAAAAAAATAGATAGATATAAAAAAGAAAAAGAACTCTTTCAAAGATATAAACTTGGGAAAAATGGTAAAGCCTTTAAACCCCTGAACAAAAAATAAATAAATAAGTACAAAACTAAAATCAAACTGGCCAAAAAGCAACTTTTGTTTAAGAAAAAAGTTTAACTTTTTTGTCCCACGGACATGAGAGAAACTGAGAGGAATTTCTATTCAGACCAGCAATACAATCCTGATAACGTTTCCAACCTTTCCTCCGTCTGTAGGAAATTTTAGACGGAGTGCCACTTTTGTTTTTCTGCTATGTCATTCTGAGAAGCGAGATGCACCAGCCATTTTTTTACAAGCAGGACCCAAAAATGCTGCTGCAAATACAACCAATGAGAAACCTTATGTCACCTAGGTAAACATGAGGTAATTAAGTGCTCAGCTCTCCTAGCAAACTAATAACTCAACAAGCAATAGCATTCATTGTCTGAAGAAAATACACTCATTAAAGGCCAACTCCATCATAAACTGCCTTGCTGCAGAGTTAATCACATGCTGGTTGCTTCTGGTAGGTCTAGGACATTCCAGTGATGAGCTCTCCAAACCACAATTCCATGTTCTTAAAAAAACTTTACAAACAAAATGGTGGTCTCCGGCTGTCACTGGCTTTCTGATGAATTATCAATAATACGGAACACAGTTAATTGGAAAATTCTTCTAACAAGTGTCACTTTCTGGACAAGTTGAGGAATGCCATCAAGGAAAAGAGGCAAGGAATACTGAAGAAAGAGGTGTTGCTCAATGCTGATAATGCTCCAGCTCCTGTTTTAGCTGATACCATTTCCAAAAGTGCACAGGTATGTCCTTTAACTTGTTCCACATTACACTACTCACCTGAAGAAAAAGTGAAGAAACTGAAAAATATTGCTGGAACCCAATTCACCTAGGATGGTGATGGAAGTTCAAATGATTATGGAAGCTGTGGAGGTCTATTTGGAAATTTGGGCCAAAAAACATGCTATTATGAAGAGATTAGAAGATCACAGTATTTCTTGGAAGTCAGGGAAGAGTATATAGAAAAATAACCTGAAACCAAACCACTCCCTATTCCTTTTTAGGATAACTCTTACAATGTTTCAGTTGACCCTTGTAGGTACCTGCAATCTCACATCTGGGCAATTTAACCTTATCCAACAACAACTGCCCCCGTGATCTCTCAACTGTCAGTGTCTACATGGATCTCTACACTAACAATCTTCTAATGTTTATAGCGGCTTTTAGCCAGCATAAATCTCCAAGGTGGGACATTATCCCTAAAACTGGACAAACTCCATTGACAGTCTTCTAATGTCTATGACTGGTTTTAGTTAGCATAACTCCCTTAGACGTCAAATTGTCCCTCAAATTGGTCAAAATCTATTGATAATCATTTGATATCTATGCCTGCATAATTCCTCTAGATGAGACCTGGTCCCTCAAACTGGTCAAACTCCATTGACGGTCTTCTAAATCTATGGCTGTTTTAGTAAGCATAATCCTCTAGATCAGGGGTTTCCAACTGGTGGCCCTCCAGCTGTTGCTAAACTACAAGATCAATGAAGCATTGCAAAGCTGATAGTTACAAGCATGATTCCCAAAGACAGAGGCATAATGGGATTTGTAGATTTGCAACAGCTGGAGGCCCACCAGTTTGACACCCCTTCTCTAGATGTGAGATTGCCAATAGATTTAAACTAGTTTTAGGGACAATCACATATCTAGAGGAATTATGCAGAGCATAACAGCCACAGATATTAGAAAGAGGTCAATAGATTTTGACCAGTTTGAGGGACAATATTGGCTGTTCTAAGTCTGCATAATTCGTCTAGATGTGAGATTGTCCCTGAAAGTGGTCAAAGTCCATTCACAATCTTCTAATGCCCATGGCTGCTTTTAGTCAGCATATTTACACTAGATGTGAGGTTGTTCCTCAAACTGGTCAAACTCCATTGACTATCTTGTACTCTAGATGAGAAGTTGTCTCTCAAACTGGTCAAACTCCATTGACAATCTTCTAATGCCTATGGCTGCACAATTGTTGCATCCTAAATAGAGGAAATACATAGCAAGCTGTTCTTCACTAAATTACCAGCTCCATCTCACCATCTGTTCAGGTCGTGTTCATTAGCTTGGCGTTTCCAAATACAACTGGGCAGAGGAGGCTTTTTTTCATTCTCCGCTATCAATCAAACTGACCTGGCTGTGAACTAGGCTTTTAGCAGAAGGCTTGCAATCAAAAGGCCATTGTTCTGCAGGCAGTGCCATCTTTGTCTGAGAAAAATGATGAATGAAATGTTTTATTGAAGCAGAGAAGTGTTGAATCTTATCAGTCTGTAACCAAACACTTGAAGAAAGTCTCATTTAAAAACGTTGTGCCAGTTCGGCCCTGTTTCTTTATCTGTTCTCCTCTCAGAAACTTTAAGCCGCCACCTCCAGAAGAGATCCTCTCAAGTTGTGCAGATAAAATGAGTCTGAAAATGAGCCATCTAGATCATATTGCAGCAGCCAGAGATCTTGAGCTGGAGAATACTTATAAACTGGAAATTCTGGTTCTGTACTGGCCCCCAGTCTACCAGAGAAAACTCAGACTCTGGGGCTGTACACATGTCATGTATTGTGCAAAACAACACTGGGAACTGTAGGTTAAGTAAGCAATACTTTGGAATAAAAAACAAATGCATAAACAACATCGTTGGTGGTCCTGACACCTCATCGGAAAAGCGTGTTTAGCTTCATATAAGGAAACAATGGAAAGTGCTCATATTATGAAGGTTGAACTGAAAGTCACTTCTGATGCAACTTTGACATTTTTTGCATTCTTGATGTTCCGTATTTTGATTATTTTAATACAAAACACAGAACTGCAAATTCTCCCTGTAGTGGGCATCTACGGATCAGGATGTAAAAGCGACATCCTTGCGGATGAAGGGCCATGTCACAGTAGCGATCCTTTAGCTGGTGGGGAATTATTAACAAGAGCATTGCCAAGGAGAACTCTCACCTGCTCCTACAGCAAAATCAACAGGTTATTTTTTGTACTTGCTGGATATGTTCTTAAAGTGACACGAAAACTGCTGTAATAAACCAAACATTCCTATTCAAAAAGTCCCTTCTATTGCTCCCGGCCTCCTTCAAATTCTTTTTTTATCTTTGCTGCTGTAATCTGACTTCTTGTCAGAGGGTGGTTACATTCGTTCTCCATGGTCCCACTGTATGAAAGAATGTAGCCACTCCTTCTGTTCGCTCCCGAAAAGGACTATGGAAATTGGAGTGTGAATAGTGCAGTGCACATGACCATATCTAATTTGCACCGCCAGTTCCACATCGAAAGTCTGGAAAACGAAATAGATTAAATTATTTTTTTTGGGGGTAGATGTCCTTTAATCCCCAAACCTTAGAACCTACCAAGAAATAAAACAGTGGTCTCCAAACCGTGGCCCTCTGCTTGCATTGATCTGGCCCTTGGGGCACTATTCCTCCCGAATGAGGAAAGACAAAACAGAGGGCGCACAGGCCTAGTGCATTACCATAAAAAATGTTTAATAAAAAATAAAGTAGGTGTTGTACTCACAAACGACAATATAGTCAAGGCACATCATAAAGAACAGCTGGGTCAACACCGCGCTGAGTAACAGTCCGTAATAGGGAGTGTAGACATCCAAAAGCTGACGCGTTTTGAGGACTTGCCTCTTCCTCAGAGGCACTATTCCTCCCACTGATATAATCCACTATTCCTCCTACTGACATCAACAATGAGGCACCATTCTTTTCAATGACACTAACAAATGGGCATCATTTCTTCCACTGACACCAAACGATGAGGCACCATTATTTCCACTGACACCAACAATTGGGCATAATTTCCTCCACTTATACCAACAATAGGGCACAATTAACTTTTTTACTCTAAATGACCACCAAGCCTGACACATTGTCTATTCTAACGTATACCAAGCTTTTTCTACTTCCACTGACCACAGTCTGGCCCCTCTAAAGTCTGAAGGATGGTGAACTGGCCCTTTGTTTATAAAGTTTGGAGACAACTGACCTAAATGAACCCCTAAAATAGTCCATGCTATCCTTGCTGGGAGCCTCTCCACTGAAACACAACAGTGCTGGGATCCTTGAGGGATTAAACAACAAATCCATACAAAATCCATACAAAATATGGTAACTGAGTTTTTCAGATTCAATTATCTGAATCTAGAACATCAGTTTGTAGGAATCATCATCCAGCTCCCCTTCAGCTGTTGTTGTTGCTGAACCACAAGCCGCAGCATGCTGTGTTGCAGGAAACCCAATGCCTTCACGAGAGGGGCTGTGGGCGAGATATCTCCATCAACATTCTCTGTAGTCAAGTCTCACCCTCTCTGAGATGAATGAGATAAGAGTCTCATTACAGGGAGCGGCTATAAATCGCCTGTGGTTATCACCTCTTCCAAGAGGACTGTTTGAGGACAGCATTAAAAACACCATTAGGGTTTCTTCTGCAGATAGAGGCCCTTTTGCAAGTACCTGGATTAAAAAAGGACTTGTAATATCAACTGGGTCCTACAATGACCTTAAACATTTCCACCCAATCCTCACTGGTGACTCCAAGTCTCCAGCCTGATAGAACTGAATCTACCCACCCTGGCCCATTAGGGCACCTGCTGAGGGCAGCACAGTATAAATGCAAATAATATTTACAAATTGTGTCTGCTCTGCACTTTGTTTGCCTCATGACCATCATTAGACCTTCCAAAACTAAATGTAGCACAGAAGCTCTCAAAAGGGTTCAGAAATCTCTACAGCTCAAGTAACATGAGATGGTTTCTTTCTCAAGTTCTTGTCTGTTTGACAATGCGGTTCAATTCTAACTCTACATATACAGAGAGTATACCACCTCCAATAGGCATTATGTAACATAGTTGGGGACAAAAGATGCAAAAGCTTCAAAAAGTGGAATCAATAGTCACTTGAGTCATGGCCACCATCAACTCCAAATATGCCTCATCAACAATAACGTCATAGCCTCATCTCAATGTATGCCATCAAAAATTAACGTATAATATCATATTGAGAGGGTTGATCTTTCATATAGCTGTACTAAAACATCCTGTATTTTTAAATAAACCACAAACTAAAATAGAGCATTGGCTTTAGAAGTTTCTTGGGTCTGTATAGCTAGGATAGTAGGCCTGGGTGAGGACCACATCATAGCGTGAGAATCACAGGTTTACAGAATCTACCTTCTGGATGACAATTATTTGTAAAACGTTATCTGGTTAGATTGTGTATCCATTTTATGATTCTACTTAGCATTCTACATTGGGAAATCCAAATCTCAATGACATTTGACACATCACATACAGACATTTGAAGAATCATTGATTGCTATAGAGCAGTGGTCTCCAAACCATGGCTCTTTGCTTGCCTTTAATCAGAGCTTTAGGCACCATTCCATCCACTAACAATGATGGGGCGCCATTCCTCCCACAGACACCAACAATAGGGCACTATTCCTCCCCTAAATACCAACAATGGACCACCATTCTTCCCACTGATATCAACAATGGAGTACCATTCCTCTCACTGATTCCAGAAATGGGGCTCTATTTCCCCTACTAAAGCCAATTAGGAACCATATTTTACTACTACAGATGCCAGGGCATTTTCTAATCCCACTGGCCACAGTCTGGCCCTCCTAAAGCCTGAAGGACAGTTAATTGGCCCTTTGGTTAGATTGTTTGGAGACCCCTGCTATAGAAGACCTGCCATATATTTTAGCATTAAATCTTAAAGTGATTGTAAAGTTAATTTATTTTCCCCTAAAATAAAAAAAAACTGTTATACTTGCCTGCACTGTGCAATGGTACTGCACACAGCAGCCTCAAACCGCCTCTTGTGGGGCCCCCTCCGGTGCTCTAGGTTCCTCGTCTTTTATTTGGACCATCATAGGAAGCCATTTCCTATAGTGGCACACATGCGGGCTCACTTCTGAGCCGGGCTGTGTACTTCCATTGGCACACACACTGCGGCTTGGCCCTACCCCCACTCACTGGATTTGACTGAAAGCAGAAGGAGCCAATGGCTCCTACTGTTCTCAGCCAAGCCTGTGAGAGAGCAGAAAAAGGAAAGAAATCCTGTAGATGAGCTGAATCTATACAGAAACCAGGTAAGTATTTAAGGGGGGGTGTTATTACCTTAATGCATATTCGACAACAAAAAAAGGTTTTGGCTGGAGTTATTTTAGATACACATTTAAAGAGCTGAACAGTCTGTTGACTTTTAATTGGTGCCTATAAGCCCTTTGGTGAGAGCCCTCTATATTTGTCCCTGTGACTACAGGACTAGAATAAGGGAGCAGGGGTTGTCACCGGGACATGACAACATATGGGGGGCTGATTTACAACAGGCAAATAGGCTGTTCAGTTACACTTTGCAAGGGAATTCTCCTTAAAGCTTAGTGGATATTGTGAAATTTCACTCTGCAAAGAATACACAATCACGTGCAAGGAAATTAAAGGAAACAGCGTTTTTGCTTGCACATGATTGGATGATAGAATCCAGAAGAGCTTCACCTCATTCTCTAAGTTCTGGAGAAACGTCCCACAACTTCCCACCTCTTATACCCGATGTCTACATTTTTACCTTGTGTACTTGACTACTCCTGTTGACAGTCAATTCCTGTCTGTGAAATCTGCTTGCAGCCAATAAAACTTTTGGTAAAGAAAACTGCAACTTCCCCATAGTGAACGGTTTATTTGCATTTAGCAAATCCACCCCATAAAGTCTAAATAACTTGCAGGTACTCTAACACTTTCCCAATGTACAGTGCTTTGTTTGTGTCTCCACTAGAGAGGACTCCCAACTTCCGGTCCCAACAGGAAGTGAAGGAAAATCTCCCCAACAGTAACAAATCTGACAGGTTCTATCTAATCTCCAAAACACAAAATGTATCAGCACACTTCATTCATAAGTCCAAAAGTGTTTTTTTAATCCTGAAAAGTATTTTTCGGAAACCCCCAGCAATTCTGTTGCTCGAGTAAATGTATAAAGTGTGTTAGCGGACGTTTACTTTGAGTCTATGGCACACGTGTGCAAGCTCTCTTATCGGCCCTGTGGTGAAGGTCATTTCCACGGAAGCGGTCAAAGCTCAGATTAGTCTTTGTAGATGTAGATATGTGTTTACTTTGGAGGAAGTTGGGTTATGATAACCAGTGATTAGTGTGACACAGTGCCGGAGAGTATTTATATTACGAATATATACAATTTATAGCAAAGACTTCACTGCTGTAGGGTGGTCCCTGTTGTGGCAGTGAGGTGTAATAGGGCTTGTGTTAACGGGCTTTGGGCCTGTGTTTTTTGGCATCAGTTTGAGATACTTCCAAGACCATCCAGGATTCACTAACTGGTCTATTTGACCTGCAGTTCATCTCCTTCTGACCTATATTTTACCTGCTTTAAGCAGGTATTGAGTTCAGGAATGCAAAACCCACTTGGTTATTTAGAGATAATAGACAACATGGATATGATTTGGAGATATTAGACAACAAAAAAATAGTATTAGAACCATTTTTTGTATAGACTATATGGCCAAAAGGTGGAGTTCTGAGGAAGAACGGATCCCCTTAGAAACGCATCAGCCGAACTTTGAGATTCTACCCCCGTGATGTGACTTATACTGGTTTTACACTTCAAATGTTCCTTTGAGGATCCTACGCACTTGTTTTACTTCTTTGTTTGTGAGTATATATCTCAATTTAATAAAATCAGTTTACTGAGGTAATGAGCAAAGTTGGTGCGCTTTTTGTTTCACTTTGCAGTACTGGTCGGGCTTCCCCAGCCTTATTTAGAGTCGCACAACCTTTATGCATTGGTGGATGAATTTCCACAAGTTCCTTTTCCATCCATCCACCTTTGCTCTAGGTCTTAGAGCCCAGGAGATGTTGTTTCTGTTTCAAAAGGTGGTGGACACCTGATCCTCACATCTACTCCTACCGGTCACTTTATTAGGTCCACCTTGCTAGTACCGGGTTGGACCCCCTTTTGCCTTCAGAACTGCCTTAATTCTTCATGGCATAGATTCAGCAAGGTGTTGGAAACATTCCTCAAGAGATTTTGGTCCATATTGACATGAGTTACTGTTGCCTTTCTATCATCTCCAACCAGTCTGCCCATTCTCCTCTGACATCAACAAGGCATTTGCCTCCACACAACTGCCACTTACTGGATATTTTCTCTTTTTCAGACCATTCTCTGTAAACTCTAGAGATAGTTGTGTGTGAAAATCCCAGTAGATCAGCAGTTCCTGAAATACTCAGACCAGCTGTCTGGACAACGTTCAAAGTCACTTAAATCCACATTCTTCCCCATTCTGATGCTCGGTTTGAACTTCAGCAAGTCGTCTAGGTGGTGCATTGAGTTGATGCCATATGATTGGCTGATTAGTAATTTGTGTTACCAAGCAGATGAACAGGTGTACAAGGGAATGCCTTGTGTTTATGTGTCCCTATGCGACAGAGCGTTGTGGGAAAAGAACAAAGAAGATCCACAATTTTATGAAGGAAATTCCCATTAGAGGTCAAAAGTCATTATCATCAGACTGCAAAAACAACAATAATTGCACTTCTATTTGCTATTCATGACCACATGATTAGACCCCTCATGTTCGTGGCTTCATAATGTCCAAAACATAATTACACAGTACAGTTTGTACCTGCTCCTGCTTTGAGGACATGACCACACAGAAAAGCTTTACTTTAAAAAAAACTTATCATATATACAGTATCTATTGTATATGTAAATATATATTTAAAAATATTACTTTGACTCTTTTCCTTCTATGGTGCATTTTGGATTTGGATTTTTCTTAAATTTTAATGCAAATCTGCAGAAGATCTTCAAAAACAAGCTCTGTCACCAGAACCCCCCTTGGCACTTCAATAAGGCCCCTTAGCCCTGGCACACTGGTTCTTCAAGCAATTTGATCTCTGAAACAGTTGGCAAGCGAGCAGTTGGAGGTGCCTGCTTTATGGGCCTGGGGCCACTCCTGAAGCATACTAGTTTCCTTTAATCTACAAACCAGGACACCACCATTGTTCCTAGACATCAAAGAGCGTCCATCGGCTTCACTTCAGGTGTGTACCGTAGCTAGGACCCGCTATGTCTCTCCACTCTCCTTTTTTTAGGTAATTAGCTCTATTTGTCGTGTGACCCAGAGATGTCTTAAGCTGCCCATACATTATACAATTTTCCTTTAGGTTTACCAAAACCATATAATATGAGGTCAAACCTAAACACTTTCAAATCTGTATGCAGTCAGGTAGGTCCTTGGACTACACAGTAAGGTAAATCTAAAGGAAATTGAATATGAAACTTGTATAATGTATGGCCAGCTTTAGGGAGCTCCAGTTCAGTTCAAGTACACCGGTCATGTTGTACATTTAGAAGACAATATACTGCTAAAGAGGAAGCTAGGCAAGGAAGGCGCTCTGGTTTATGCTCAGTTCAAATGAACCTATCATATCCAACTAAAAATTGGACAAGCCCTTGACATTTGTTTCTACCACTCCCCACCCGCCATCCCACAAACCAGGGAGAATGCCACTGTCCACCACTGAGGTACCCCTACTGTTTTGTGGAATGGTGCCAGAGTCAAATTGAGGCCCGAGTATCCCCGGAATAAGATGGCAAACTAAAGACCAATAAAAAAGAGATTTTAGGCACTTGGCATACCTGCTTTTAACTTTTAACGCTAGTTATAAAATTGAATTGAATACACCAGGTTTCCTTTACATGATAAACGTTTTAATACAAGTGTGGCACAAAAGGAGTTAAAAAATGTTTAAAAAAATATGAAGCCATAAATCTATACATGATTTTTGAATAACCCCCTCATTCTGCTGCCTGGCCTATACAGTTTATGTGTTATGGGCACTAAGCATACCACGGTCAGGGTTAGGGTGGGGCCTGTATTAGGATACCAGTTATATAGTACAAATCAGTCTGATAAAGTAATGCCCGTAGCGTAAAAGAAAGAAAAGAAGTAGCGCAGGGCAGGCATGACTAGACCTAGAGTGGGAAGGAAGATTAGAAAGGGTTAAGTTAGTGCCAGGGGGTTTGAAAATATAGCGGGGGAGCTGGTTGGTAGAGAGAGAGCGTGGGTGGTCTCTTTGGCACCTTTGGGTGGGGTGTCCTGGGGTGGGGGCAGTCATTCGGAGCTGGACGCTGGTGAGTGAGCTTCCCTCCCGCCCGCCCTATTTAGTGAGCCTTGGGTTCCTATGAGGGGTATGGGGGTTGTTCGGTTCATGGGCGGTTGTTGGTCTTTGGAGGCGGGTATTATCTTCGAGGTACAGAGAATGGTGTGGGACTCATCGGTGGTATGGTGTGCCCGGGGGACATTCCAGTTAACCAAGGTTTAACTGGAAGGTGGTGGTGCTGCACTGCGGACGGTAAGGTTGTCTCCGAGCTGGTTGGTTGCGGCTGGAGGCCTGGTGTAATATGGTGGTCCGCAGGTGCATTTCAGAGCATTTTGGTGTGGTGCCTTCAAAGACCAACAACATAATCTGTATGTTTGTTCTGTTATAAGGAATGGTTGGTGTTAAACGTGTTGTTAATAAAAGGCCACGTAGGCCATTTTACTCCAAATTGGTGTCATGTTTTCTTTAAGTTGGAGTAAAGGGGGGGGATCTGGATGAACCGATCTCTGGTGCACTAGTCAAGACCTCCAGCCCCTACACAATCCCCCACTGAGCCTGCTCGACATAGAAACCATTCCCTAGTCCACCTTTATGTGCCAGCTTAACAGAGACCTGTCCTCCTCTATGAGCCATGTAAGCAGGGGTTAGTGCTCATTTTATTGAGGTCACTCCCCTGGGTGGATATGGTAGGTCAGGCTAACCTTTCATAAATAAGCTGGAAGAGCCTGGGGCAGAGAGTGAAGGAAACAGACTACCTCTGGTATACAGATATGTAGACCTGTGGACTTAGGAAGTGAATCCTTTAGGGTAGGCTCGTAACAGACTTCTTTGGAGAACCCACCTATCGGTGACCTGCAGTAAGGACAGTGGAAAAGTTGGGCAGTTATTCTGAGTTTGTTTTGGCCTTGAACTGTGCAGAATTAGTATGCTGGGTCTGGAATAGTGGAGATGAAGGTCACGATGTAAAGAACTGTACATCCTGCCTCTGTTACAGTAAATTGCTAAACAGCTAAAAGTTTGGACATTCTTGTTTGAGGGCCTCAGGCCAGGAGAATGTGAGTGACCTAAGATGATGGAGTTTTAGCTTGTTAAAGGTGTGTGCATGCCCTATTCCATTATTGTTACAGGAGGATGGTAGGAGGTGCTCTTAGCCAGCATGGTCATTGCTGGTGGTGAATCAGGGCTGCTTTTGGCCACCTAAACACAGACTTGGTCTCCTGTTCTTCTCTCCAATCTATCTTGACACAGACCAGGCATCCAATCTTGCTCTATAAGCCACCTTGACACAAACCTGGCCTCTTGTCCTCCTCTATGAGCCACCTTGATACAGACCTGGTCTTTTATCTTCCTGTGTGAGCCACCTTGACACCCGGCATCCTGCCCTCTTATATAAGTCACCTCAATGCAGACCCAGCCTGTCCTCCTCTATGAGCCACTTTGGCACAAATGTGACCTCCTTTCTTCCTCTATGAGCCACCTTGTCACATTTCATGCTGCTCTCCTCTATAAGTCACCGCTGTGAGCTACCTTGTCACAGACCTGGCCTCCTTTCCTCCTCTACATGCCACCTTTATGCAGAGCTGGCCTCCTGTTTTCCTCTATGAGCCATCTTGTCATCCTGCATCCTATCCTCCTCTATAAGTCACTTTGATGCACACTCAGCCTCATGTCCTCCTCTATAAGCTACCTTGTCACAGACCTTGCCTCCTGTTCTTCTCCATGAGCCACCTTACCACAGACCTGGCCTCCTGTTCTCTATGAGCCACCTTATCACGGACCTGGCCTCCTTTCCTCTCCTATAAGACAGCCTGATAGCCAGGTGCAGGGCAACCAGGTGTA
The DNA here is from genome assembly GCF_062004578.1 of Staurois parvus. Classification (NCBI taxonomy): domain Eukaryota; kingdom Metazoa; phylum Chordata; class Amphibia; order Anura; family Ranidae; genus Staurois; species Staurois parvus. Next base: position 2,691,284 of record NW_028318244.1, on the reverse strand, counting down.
AAAGATGAATTTCTAAATAAAAATTGTAGCCGCAGGTATGGCCTCTCCTTAGAGCTAGATTAAATGCAAGAATTCTTAGTTTTTTGACATGGGTGAACTTTACAGGTTCCTCTCATTGTTGGACGAAATACAATATTAGTCCTTTAATGTTTTGCAATGGTCATACTTCCTTTAAGAGTTATTTACAGAGCCCGGTGCTGAGTGACTTAAAAGCAGAACGAGCAGTTGAGACGGGTCCCAAGAAACAATTCCTCCTTTCTTACTGCACTCCATGCGGGGAGCGTGCCAAATCTATTAAAAGGTCATTTACAGTATCGCATGCTGCTGAACCTGGTCTACAATACACGCTGCAAACATTACTGTAATGTAATAAAACACCTTATTGAATATTTAGTCTGAAAGCTACATCATTAATCTAAGGAATCTAAATGTGCACTTTAATATACTGCAAAAACATCTCAGCGAAGTCAGAAAATGGCAATAATGTACAAACATGAAAGGGGATTGCCTTGCCATTTCCAAACAATGCATTAACGTTGAAACACCTGCATTTTAATATATATATATATATATATATATATATATATATATATATATATATATATATATCTCTATCTAAAAAAAAAATTATAATATATATATATATATATATATATATATATATATATATATATATATATATATCCTACATTGTAAGCTCTAACGAGCAGATCCCTCTGTTTCCTCTTGTACCACATTGTATTGTAACTGTCTACCTTCATTTTGTAAGGCGCTGCGCAAACTGTTGCTATGTAAATCCTGTATTATAATTTATATATATATTTATTTAATTTTTTTAACCACTTTCCGTCCAGCCCATGTATATAAACGGCTGGACGGGAGCAGTGCAGGGGCGGGTGGCCATTTATAAATTGATCCGGTGTCCGCTGTGTCCTCCAGACAGTGGAACACTGATCGTTATACGGGACCTCTGTGTGAGGTCCCGATCATGTGATCACTGATTGGCCAATCAGTGATCACATGAAGAGTAGTAAGCAAGATGTCACTTCTGCCATCATTGCTTACTACGTGTGAAATCTGTGAATGATCACAGAGGTCACATGGTACAAGGCTATTCACAACAGCCTTGTACCATGTGACAAGCTGTGACCAATTACAGCTCACACGGTATTTCTCAATGGCTGCAAGAATGCAGCCAGAGAGAAGGAGAAATGATTGCTTTTACAGGCTTTATGGGTGTAAAAGCAATCAGTGTTAAAAAAAAAAAAAATCTTCATCACCCCCCACAAGTAGTACAGTGTCACTATGGTGACACTGTACTGCTAGGGTGCCAGTATGTAAAAAAAAAAATCAAAAACATTAATAATATAAAAAAATAAAATAAAAACGTAAAAAAAAAAAAAGTAGAAAAATTATAATTTTTGGGTATAAACTAATTTGGGTTTTTTTTTTTTACTAAAAAGATAACTGAATACATTTTGGCCAATCAGTGATCACATGCAGAGTAGTAAGCAAGATGTCACTTCTGATATCATTGCTTACTACGTGTGAAATCTGTGAATGATCACAGAGGTCACATGGTACATGGCTATTCACAACAGCCTTGTACCATGTGACAAGCTGTGACCAATTACAGCTCACACGGTATTTCTCAATGGCTGCAAGAATGTAGCCAGAGAGAAGGAGAAATGATTGCTTTTACAGCCTTTATAGGTGTAAAAGCAATCAGTGTTAAAAAAAAAAAAAAAATCTTCATCACCCCCAAGTAGTACAGTGTCACTATGGTGACACTGTACTGCTAGGGTGCCAGTATGTAAAAAAAAATCAAAAACATAAATAATAATATAAAAAAATAAAAATGTAAAAAAAAATTTAGAAAAATTTAAATTTTTGGGTATAAACTAATTTGGATTATTTTTTTTTTTACTAAAAAGATAACTGAATAAATTTTTGCCAAGATTTATGATGAAATATTATTTATTTGCAAAATTTTATAAATAAAGCACTTTTTTTCAAAATTTTGGACTTGTTCATTTATATAGCAAAAAAAATAAAAATCCCAGTGGCGAATAAATACTACCAAAATAACATTTTATCTGTCTCAAAAAAATGCAAAAAAAATTCATATGGGTACAGTGTTGCATGACCACGCAATTGCCATTCAAAGTGTGATAGCGCTGAAAACTGAAAATTGGCCTGGACAGGAAGGGGGTAAAAGTGTCCGGACTTGAAATGGTTAAGAAAAGAGAATATTGAACAGGACACTACAATAATACTACTACAATAATACCAAACTCATAGAGCAGTGGTGGCCAACTTGAAAATGTTCACTTTTAGAGGGCTTCAAAATATCAACTTGTTTTTGTGCATTAAAGTACATTGCATTGAGTTAGGCAACCCATTTATGTTAGTAGGCTGTAACGCATCCAAGCTATAAAACAAATTTGGTCCTGCTACATTTTTTTTAACACATGCTGGAGAAAAAAGTGGGAGTAAAATAAGCCTGTGGGTGTCAGTATTCATTGCTGGCATCAATGGCAGGAATTTTAACTCCACCATTGGTGTTCATGGCCTCAGTAATAGCCCTCAGCTCTGGTATTAGTGAATCTAATAATTACCCCCAAGCATTGGTGTCAGTCACCTCAATAATAACTCCCAAAATTGGTGTTCTGGACATAATAAACCCAGCACCCAGAATTGGTGTCAGTGGCCCCAATTATAACCCAAACACTGGTGTTAGTGGAATCAATAAATACCCCAGCATTGGTGTCAGTCACCTCAATAAAACCACTTAGCATTGGTATAAATTAAAGTATTATTAATTCTCTGCATTGGTGCCAGTGCCTGCAATAATAACCCTCAGCACTGACGTCACTCACCACAATAAGAAAGCTTAGCATTGGTGCCAGTCACTGCAATCATTACCCCCAGCATTGGTGCCAGCTGTCACAATAATAACCTTCAGCACTGGTGCCAGTGGTCATAATAACCCCCTGCATTGATGCCAATGGTCACACAAATAACCGCAGCATTGGTGCCAGTGGTCACAATAATAACCCCAGCATTGGTGCCAGTGGTCACAATAATAACCCCAGCATTGATGCCAGTGGTCACAATAATAACCCCAGCATTGATGCCAATGGTCACAATAACATCCAGCATTGGTGATGGTCACAATAATAACTCCAGCATTGGTGCCAGTGGTCACAATAATAACCCCAGCATTGATGCCAATGGTCACAATAATAACCTTAGCATTGGTGCCAGTGGTCACAATAATAACCCCAGCATTGATGCCAATGGTCACAATAATAAGCCCAGCATTGATGCCAATGGTCACAATAATAACCCCAGCATTGGTGCCAATGGTCACAATAATAACCCCAGCATTGGTGCCAGTGGCACAATAATAACCCCAGCATTGGTGCCAGTGTTCACAATAATAACCCCAGCATTGATGCCAATGGTCACAATAATAACCCCAGCATTGGTGCCAGTGGTCACAATAATAACCCCCAGCACAGGTGTCATTGGTCGCTATAACAACCCCGAGCATTGGAGTTCAGCTTTAAGCAAAATAAATGTTTCAGATAAGTGTGATTTTAAGATGAAATATTAATCCATAGCAAATTAACAATGAAAGAAGCCTTACCTGGTAAGGGCATGGGATGTGATATTCTTTGCATCGCTCCTGAATCCATGTGGTCTCCCACACCCCCCGGTAAGCCTGCTCATAGAAATAGCAGCCAATCACCACCAAGAGGGGTACAAGGTACAAAATGCTAAACACGCCAATGCGGATCATAAATTTCACCAACTTGTCCTGGTTTTCTTTCTCCAGTGGGATTTCAATCCGCACTCGGTTCAAAGAAATAATCCCAGCTAAGAGTAGAGTCACACCAACCACAACGTTCAGGCAGAGGGGCGCTAGGACAAAGTATCTCAAGGCATGAACGTCGTACAGGCCAACAAAACAAACTCCGCTGATGTTGTCCCCTTCGATTTTGTTCATGGCAAGAAGGATGATTGTAAGGGTACCCGGGATGCCCCACGCGCTGGCGTGAAACAACAGTGCCTTCTTCTCAATGGCTTCACTCCCCCATTTTGGAACAGCTGCCAAGAACCAGGTAATGGTGAGGATTACCCACCAAACACTGCCAGCCATGGTGAAGAAGTACAGAACCATGAAGAGCATGGTGCAAGCCTTGTTGTGAGATCCTTGGGTTACAGTGGAGGCCTTGTACTGGGTGGGGCTGGCAGTGTTGCAAGCCACGCGATCCTCCAGTAGGAACCCAATGAAGAAAATCAACGAGACCATCATGTAACAGACGGCGTAGAAAATGATGGGTCTTTCTGGGTACCGGAACCTGGTCACATCAATGAGAAACGTCAAAAAGGTGAACAAGGTAGCTGAAAGGCAGACTATAGAAATAACTCCAATAAAATATCGAGCAAAGGACAGTTCTTCCCTTCTGAAGTACATGTGTGGACAGGGTGGAGAACAGTCACGTACTCCCAAAAAGGAGTAACCCAACTCGGGGTCAATTTTAAGCTCCCTGGGGCACCAGAAGCCATAGTCTCTTTGCACTCCTAGTGGGGTGTCGTCCGTGGGCTCCTTGGAAACGCTGAGGTCCACCATCCGAGGGTAGGGTTCATCACAATCAGGGAACCTAAAATCAGAGAAAAAACAAATTACCTCCTAATAAGGACATTTTCAAGCCCAACTTCACCTTCAAAATAAAAAGTTCTTAACTCCTGTAATTTTCCATGCAATATTCACCTTCTCCCTGGAGCTGTCCCATGCGGAAAGCCCAACAGCTGCTATCCCACTTCCAAGTTTACTGACGGCTAGCCTCACTCAACCTGGAATCAGTTCACAGAAAGTCATGGCTCCACCCCTGCAGTCCTCCAGAGTACAGAAGGTGTAGCCATTACCTAGCATTGTCGGCGAACACTCTAATCCACCCTCAGGATGCTGTCAATTCATAACCAGAAGATCATCAGGGTAATGTTTCTAGAAAGATGATATTCAGATAGGTAGAGGTGTAATTTTTGATGCAATACTCACCTTCTCCCCGGAGCTGTCCCATGCGGAAAGCCCAACAGCTGCCATCCCACTTCCAAGTTTACTGACAGCTAGCCTCACTCAACCTGGAAGTCAGTTCACAGAAAGTCATGGCTCCACCCCTGCAGTCCTCCAGAGTACAGAAGGTGTAGCCATTACCTAGCAATGTCGGCGAACACTCTAATCCACCCTCAGGATGCTGCCAATTCATAACCAGAAGATCATCAGGGTAGTGTTTCTAGAAGGATGATATTCAGATAGGTAGAGGATGATATTCAGATAGGTAGAGGTGTAATTTTCGATGCAATACTCACCTTCTCCCTGGAGCTGTCCCATGCGGAAAGCCCAACAGCTGCTATCCCACTTCCAAGTTGACTGACGGCTAGCCTCACTCAACCTTGAAGTCAGTTCACAGAAAGTCATGGCTCCACCCCTGCAGTCCTCCAGAATACAGGAGGTGTAGCCATTACCCAGCACTCTAATCCACCCACAGGATGCTGCTAATTCATAACCAGAAGACCATCAGGGTAGTGTTTCTAGAAGGATGATATTCAGATAGGTAGAGGTGTTCTTGTTAAATAACAGCACTATGGGCAGGGAACAGGAAGGTACTGGGTTGTGCATTTTCATTCCAACATGGAACTGGGCTTTAAATTATTTTAAGAGAGACGAGGTATTGCACACAAGTAAATTTTTGTTTTCAGAGATGAAGAAGAATCGAGAACATTTTAACAATAGTTTAAAAACTAATGTTTAATTCCAGATGATCCTTTTTGGACAGAGTGGGGAAGAATTTAAAGCCCAACCCGTTTGTTGCTCACAAACTTCTGACACAGCTCAGCCCCCTGCTGCAGTGATCATCGGGGATGAGTACAAAACTGCCGATACAGGAAGTGAGGGCGATTTTCCATAATATGGACAAACCCTTTACCAGCTAAAAAAAAAAAAAAGTTTTGGGTTGAGTTTTCAGCATGCAGTGGCCCAGAAAGCAAGAATTAGATTTTTTTTAGATTCCCACAAGCTTTTCTCAAAAAGATCTGCAGCCTCTATAAACACAAGTATGTCATACTTCAATCAGTCATGGTGCTGAGAGCAATCACAGTTATGTGAGACTGGGGCTGGAGGATTTTGGCTTTTATGACTGAACAATCTGCTCCATTCTCTGACCCCTGGCACCCGAGACAGGCAGCAAACTCTATTTATGGAGAGGGCAAGCTCTTTTCCACACGTTGTTATCGTTTCTCACAGTGGGGGGTTGTGTACCGACAGGTGCTATCCAATTTCAGCCCCGAAAAACACAGCATTGCAACCAAAAACCCTTCTTAGATGCCTGCTAAGAGCCAGGTCCAACGGGCTATTGGTTCACCACCATCTCCTTCTTCTTTGTAGCAGGGCACGATACCCAATGCTAGCTCAAACTGTAGCAGGGACGAATCGCTTCTTAGCGACACATCGCCAAATTGCCAGCTGCTACAAAATTGCTGGTTGGACATGGATCTAAGTGCCCCTCTATTTTCTTTATTCCATCATTGTTCACTCATAAGATTGTTATGGGGCCAGACTGTGCAGGATCCAGATTTCTGATGGTGGAGGACTCTAGGGAGTTTTAGGGCTCATCCACACTAGTGGTTGAGAGGGCAGTAAACCCCAGTGGTTGAGCTGTGTTCAGGGGCAGACTGACCATTTGGAAACTCAAGCACTGCCCGAGGGCTCGGGGTCAGTAGGGGGCCCCATGAGATGCCCCTGGTACCTTTTTCATAGGCTTTTTTGAGTTTTGGCAAGGACACAGGGGCCCCATGATCCCCTATTGCCCGGGGGCCCCATGAGTTGTCAGTCCGCCCCTGACTGTATTTATACATACCCCAACCCCCTCCCCCTACCACCACCACCACTTTCTGTTTGGCTGGGAGTGTACACATGCTATGGCCGTGGCAGGAATTATACCCCTTGTAACTACCCATTCAAGTAAATGGGGTTGCTATGCAAGCAGAAAGAAAAAAATATTAATTTTAGGCCGGCGGACTGGTTAAAACCCCCAAACATCATATATTTTTTTAAAGCAGAGATCCTGGAGAATAAAATAGTGGAAGTTCCAATTTATTTATGCCACAAACTATTTGTTCAACAATTTACTACCTGCAAATTTCAGCACAGTGGTTAAGTGGTCCTGCCTGGCAGCACTAGGGTCGTTGGTTCAAATCCCAACTACCTGCCTGGAGTTTGCATGTTCTTCCTGTGCCTGCGTGGGTTTCCTCCCAAACTCCAAACTGGAAGCGATGCTGGGTAATAACATACAGCTTATGAACATGGAGCATGGTGTGCCTAAGAAAAGGTTCCTGAGAAAAGGACACATTTTTCATGGGTAGCCCATACATGCTCAGTAATGGCAGATCACAGTACTCCCCGACAATGCCTTCATCTGCAGAAAGACAGTGCCGTCTTTGTTCAGGCATCATCTAGGGCCACCATCTACTTCCTGCATGGAGATGTCAGCTGAGGGTAGCTAGTGCCTGGGAGTATTCACACACGTCGGACACAGCTCAGCCCCATGCTGCAGCCTCTCACCTACAAAGAAACAAGGTACAGTCTGAGTGATCACCAGGGAAGGGGAGAAGACTGACCATAGAGGTAGAGGGTAATTTTCTCTAATATAGACAGCCCCAGTTTTGATCTTAACAATGTCTCAACATGCCCTGTTTTATTGATTTATATATGATTATTTCAAAATTCTTGACATTTGAGGGATAAGTTGTGTCTCCATGTTTTAAGTGTTTTTATGTGCAGGGGTTATTCAGCACTGGCTGATTTAGGTATCGTTTGGTAAAATCCAACTTTTGTCTGGGGTTGGTTTGCAAGTAGTGGGGTGGTCCAGAGACCGGGAGGGGGCATAGTGTTATTTTAGTTTATTTTAGACCCACTGAATCACAAGTACAGTGGCTAAATGGTTAGCACTTCTGCCTGGCAGTACTCGAGTCGTTGGTTCAAATCCCAGCCACGGCACCACCTGCCTGGAGATGTTCTCCCTGTGCCTGAGTGGGTTTCCTCCGGGTACTCTGGTTTCCTCCCACACTACAAAGACATGCTGGTAGGTGAATTGGCTCCTGTCTAAATTGGCCCTAGTATGTGTATGTATGAATGTAAGTTAGGGGCCCCTTGAGGGTTAGGGACTGATGTGAATGTACAATATACATGTAAAGCGCTGTGTAGATTGACGGCGCTATAGAAGTACCTGAAATAAATTAATAAGCCTTTATACCATGTTCTTCTGTTGTATTATGGCTCTCTTTTGCCCCATAAATACCTTGGATTCCTCGACACATTCATTTAAGCTAAACCTTCCCATCAGGTAATTGGCGTGAGATCATTCTATAACTTTATAACGCGGGGACGCGACCGAGCATGTCAGGACGCTGCTGTGGTTTTCATGTGGTCTCTCTATTGTTCCCAAAACAGAAAGTATATTTTAGCACCGTGACAGAAAGTATTTTGTTTCCGAGGCACTAAAAGTAGACTGTTCCTGCCCTGACCTTTCCCCTCCGCTTTAATTTATGACACCGCGCTGTGTTCCAGCTGTCTCCAGCTTGGCCTCCCACTACAGAAATGCATTCTTCCCAGTGCAGGCCAGTTCCTATCAAATTCAATACAACTATCTCCTTAGGGCTCATTCAGACTGTAAATGAGGACAGATTCGCTTGTTGCATTCAGAGGTGGCGTATTAGGGCTTATGCAAACGGCGAATGATTGCTCATAGCTTATTGTGTTCAGAGGTGGCATATTAGGGCTCATTCAGACAGCGAATGAGAGCGGATAGTTTGTTATGTTCAGAGGTGGCATATCAGGTCTCATTCAAACAGCGAATGCGGACGGATAACTTGTTACATTCAGAGGTGGCATATTAGGGCTCATTCAAACAGTGAATGAGGGCGGATAGCTTGTTGTGTTCAGGAGGTGGCATATCAGGTCTCATTCAAACAGCGAATGCGGACGGATAACTTGTTACATTCAGAGGTGGCATATTAGGGCTCATTCAAACAGTGAATGAGGGCGGATAGCTTGTTGTGTTCAGGAGGTGGCATATCAGGTCTCATTCAAACACTGAATGAGGGCGGATAGCTTGTTATGTTCAGAGGTGGCATATTAGGGCTCATTCAAACAGTGAATGAGGGCGGATAGCTTGTTATGTTCAGAGGTGGCATATTAGGGCTCATTCAAACAGAGAATGAGGGCGGATTGCTTGTTATATTTAGAGGTGGCATATTAGGGCTCATTCAAACAGCGAATGAGGGCGGCTAGCTGGTTACGTTCAGAGGTGGCATATTAAAGCTCATTCAAACAGCGAATGAGGGCGGATAGCTTGTTACGTTCAGAGGTGGCATATTAAAGCTCATTCAAACAGCGAATGAGGGCGGATAGCTTGTTACGTTCAGAGGTGGCATATTAAAGCTCATTCAAACAGTGAATGAGGGTGGATAGCTTTTCATATTCAGAGGTGGCATATCAGGTCTCATTCAAATAGCGAATGAGGGTGGCTAGCTGGTTACATTCAGAGGTGGCATATTAAAGCTCATTCAAACAGCGAATGAGGGCGGATAGCTTGTTACGTTCAGAGGTGGCATATTAAAGCTCATTCAAACAGTGAATGAGGGTGGATAGCTTTTCATATTCAGTGGTGGCATATCAGGTCTCATTCAAATAGCGAATGAGGGCGGCTAGCTGGTTACATTCAGAGGTGGCATATTAAAGCTCATTCAAACAGTGAATGAGGACGGATAGCTTGTTGTGTTCAGGAGGTGGCATATCAGGTCTCATTCAAACAGCGAATGAGGGTGGATAGCTTTTTATATTCAGAGGTGGCATATCAGGTCTCATTCAAATAGCGAATGCGGCCGGATAACTTGTTACATTCAGAAGCGGTGTTTTAGGATTTATTCAGACAGCAAATAGGGGCGGATAACTTGTTGCGCTCAGCGGTGGCGTTTTGGTGCTCAGACAGTAAATAAGGGCAGATAGATTGTTGTGTTCGCAGGTGCCATTTTAGAGCTTATTCAGAAAACGAATGAAGAGGAAAAGCCTGTGGCAATCAGAGGTGACATTTTAGGGCTTATTCAGATGAGGGAATAAAGCCGTGCTCCAACTACGGTAGTGCAGCATTTAGGGGGAGTTTAACCAGGCACTGCAGATCACTTTTTAGAGCAGTGGCAGTCCTTGCCATTAATGTAAGGCTCCATTCAAGCCATGCATGTGCAACGGAGCGCGCCCATGTTTTCTACGCACCGTGTGTAGAGCAGGCCATTCATTTCCCTACACAGAGAAAATGGAAACGTTCCTGAACTTTTTGCAAAATCATGCTGTACCAAAAATGCATGGTGGTGCGATATCATGCGTTTTGGCGTGCATGTTAACAGATGTGTGGGGGGGTGTCATTAAGAATCCTACTCTGATAAACCATCATTTTTCTTAGAAAGACATATATTCAGAGTTCATTATGAAGCCCTCTGGACTCTATACTAACATTATTTGCAAACATGGCCGGACAGCCCTTTTAAATTCTGTAACTTTAAATTCAGGATCTAGAAGCGCTAACTGGACAATTAGGATGGGGTGGAAAGATCAAAATAATGTTGGACATCCTCCAACCAGAAAATGAGGTGAAAGCTATCTGAGTTGCTGCAGCTTCTAATGCACATTGTGAGAAGCTCACAGTGTGTAGTATAATCAGAGCAAGCCATTTCAGTACAGGAGAGGAGCCTGGAGTTAAACATTAGGACTCATTTACAACTAGCAACAGAGGACTTCCTTTGAAAAGAAATCCATGTTTGGGTTGCTTTTCAGAGGTGTTTGACAGGCGGTGGGGAGGCAATATGTGGCCTCCGCACTGGCCGTTTTAACCCTCTAAATAAGGGGTCTCCAAACTTTCTATGCAAAGGGCCAGTTTACTGTCCCTCAGACTTTAGGGGGGCCGGACTGTAGCCAGTGGGAGTACAAAATGTCCTGGCATCAGTGCCCAATCATTGATTTTAAAGGGAGGAAGAGTGCCCCATTGTTGATATCAGTGAGAAATATAATGCCCCATTGATGGTGTTAGTAGGGGGAATGGTGCTCCATCATTGGTGACAGTTGGTGGAATAGTGTCCCAAGGGCCAGATAAACTGAAGCAAAGGGCCACATCCAGCCCCCACGCCCCAGTTTGGAGACCTCTGCTCTAAATGAATGCCGCACTATGGTGTGCATTGTCTGCGATTGCAACTTGGCCCCGTTCACTTTAATGGGTTGTCTTTGGCAGGTGGTAGAGCCAGCCTAACATGGCAGGGGGTATAATGAACCAAACTATTCTGGCCATGGAATGTAAACACCCCCAGCTCAAAGGGGAACAGCAAAAACGCAGCTCTGCTACTTGTTTTTACCGCCTCAACCCAACCGCAAGGGTAAGCAAGCCCTTTATTGGATAAGTTCACCTTTTGTAACATGTTACATCCATATTCACGGCGTAACATGTAATGAATGGAACGGTGTCCGCACCCCCAGGATCCCCATTGTGACAGCTAGCAGGGGATCCTCTCCCCACTGCTGTCTGTCACAATTTTAAGAACACTCAGCCGTGCGTGGCTCACTCATTCGTTGCCTTTGCTGTTGGCTTGCAATTTTCAATGAACTACCACGACACTATGGAGCACCATGGTAGTTTGTTGAGTCTCCCTGTCAGTAAGAATTTGCTTGCCCGTAGCAGTTATACGGGCACACAGATACACTGACAGAAACAAAAAATAATAAATGCACATTTGTTTACCTGAACAAAAAAAAGTGCATTTATTATTTTTTGTTAACCACCTTCCGCCCGCCATATAGTCCAACGATGGGCGCAAGGTGGTTCTCTCGTTCTGATAGTCCTTCCATTCTCACCGCGCATGCACGGCTCAGGGAGCAAGCAGCGCGGCGATCGCCGGTGCGCTGTGTCCCTCGGACACAGCGGATCACGGAAAGAGCCGAAGATGTCGGCTCGGTCATGTGATCAGCTGTGTCCAATCACAGCTGATCACATGTAAACACGGAAATGCCGGTTATCGGCATTTCTCTCCTCTCGAGCTGTCACGCTGACAGCTCGAGAGGTGAGGAGAGCCGGTAATCGGCTTTCCGCGGAGGGGACATGTACATTGATCATCAGGGCACTGATGATCAGTGTGCCCTGATGATCAGTGTGGCCCCAGAAGTACCACCTGTCAGTGTCCATCAGTGCCAGCAGTCAGTGCTCATCAGTGCCACGTGCCAGTGCCCATCAGTGCCACATCAATGCCACATATCAGTGCATACCAGTGCACATCAATGCCACATATCAGTGACCATCTGAGCTGCCTTTCAATGTCACCCATCAGTGCCAGTCAGTGCCACCTATCAATGCCAATCAGTGCCACCTATCAGTGCTGCCAATCAGTGCCACCTATCAGTGCCAGTCAGTGTCGCCTATCAGTGCGCATCAGTGCCGCCTATCAGTTCCAGTCAGTGCTGCCTATCAGTGCCGCCTATCAGTGCCGTATATCAGTGTCATGTATCAGTGCTGCCTTTCAGTGCCCATCAGTGGTGCCTGTCAATGTCCATCAGTGCAACCTACCAGTGCCTCTTCATCAGTGCCCATCAGTGCCACCTATCAGTGTCCATCAGTGCAGCCTATCGGTGCCCATCACTGCAGCCTCATTAGCGCACATCAGTGAAGGAGAAAAATCACTTATTTACAAAATTGTATAACAAAAACTAAGAAAAAATGTTTTTTTTTCAAAATTTTCAGTGGTTTTTGGTTTGTTTAAGAAAAAATAAAAATCCCAGAGGTGATTAAATACCACATAAAAAAAGCTCTGTCTCAAAAAGATGATAAAAAGTTCATATGGGTACAGTGTTGCATGACCGCGCAATTGTCATTCAAAGTGCGACAGCGCTGAAAGCTGGAAATTGGCCTGTGCAGGAAGGGGGTGTAAGTGCCCTGTAGGCTAGTGGTTAAAAGGTGAACTTGTCCTTGAAGTCAAAGAAATTTACAGTGATAAAGAGAATGTAGTAAGAATTCCATTACAGCGGGTGTACAGGGTGTCTAAATATAACTGTGCGGTCAGATACGCACCAGAGTAAAGCCTCGTACACAGATCAGCCGGCACAGTAGATAATGGCTGACATTTGGCCCGTGGGTACAGGCCCTTGTTTGACAGAAGCCAATCTCTGGGCCGGCTTCTGTCGAACAAGCTTGCTGAAAAGCCAGCAGCCGATTGGCATCCGATCAGCGCTCTTAGCCAATGCCTGTGAGCACTGACCAGTGTACTGGCAGGGAGCGGACCCCCTGTTAGAACACAATAGCTCAGCGGGAAGAACGCTGTACTAAAATCGCATCGTTAGTACAGCAACCTCCAAAAACTTACCGTGTGTACCAAGCTTTAGAACCAGGGCACTCTAAAATCAACACTCAGTAATAGACCTGGTTAGACACGCCCCCTCTCCTCCTCAGCAATACAAGTCTGTGAGCACACTGAAGGGTGTGGCTACTACTCAGCTCTGCCAGCACAGAGCACTGCAGTGTGAGAGAACAGGCTAATCTAGGACATTTCTAATCTTAATTCAGAACATTACGTTACCGGCTACATTCCATATCCTCTGGCCACGGAACACCAAACATATCCATGAGCTTGAAGCACTCGTTGTACGCCCGTTGACACAGCCTGCGGCACGGCAGTGTGACCCGCCCGTACTCCGTGCAGACGGGCGCGTAGAGTGCGCACAGAAAAGGCCGGAAGTCTCTGGAACATTCCAGGTTCACCATGGGATGGAAAGGCTGCAATAAAAAGAAAAAAAAAGTCATTTCAGATAAGTTCATGTACAAAAGTGCTGAATATTAACTGTAAAACACAACATTGGCTGTTAATTCCTAACGTTGAGAACAAACAGTACGCCAACCCCACGGCGGTACTTTCCAGCCTAAAGCTTTTATGTGTAAACCAGTAACAGTGGCACCAGGGTCAATCATTTATAGGGTAATTTGTCTGGAATATTAGAACACAGGGGCTCAGTAGGTAGCACCCCTGCCTCGCAGCACCGGGGATCTGGTTCACATATGAGCCAGGACCCTATCTGCATGCTCTCCCTAGGCTTGTGTGGGTTACCCAATTGGTAGGTTAATTGGCTCCTATCTAATGCAGGCCATAGACGGTTCATTTATCGGCCGATTTTTCGTCCGAAAAACAAAACATCGTTCGTTCTGTAAACCGATGTTGCCACCAATGATTGCAAAAATTGGCTGTTTTTCACAAATTTTCCAGCATAACCGATAAACGAAATGAGGAGGAACTACGAAAATCGGCCGATGCCATTGCCCCACTAACAGTGCAAAAATCGGCTGACTATTCTTTCGGCCGATAAATGAACCGTCTATGGCCTGCATAAAGCTAGGTTCATATCTATGTGTGTCGGGAATGTGCCAAAAATTGCATGCTTTCCGGATGCGCATAGAAACGCGCTGCCCTTTAACACACACGCGGCGGGGCTATTTATTGTTAACAGCACTCCCACGCATCTGTTAAAGCACATATTTTTGCACACGGCAAACCGCATGTTGCTGCAGCGATTCTATGCGGCGCAATTTTGGAAAAGGGTCAGGGACTTTTCTTCATTTCACATGGGTAGAGCAGCCCATTGAATTGAATGGGCTTCTGGACATGTATGCAGGCTTGGTCACACCTGTAGGTGTGAATCTAGCCAGATGCTAGTGTATCAGGAATGCATGTGAAAATGCCACATAGAAACGCGATGCCCTTTAGCATTACGTTATAGCACCCCCATGCACCGCTAACACATGAATTTTTGTAAGAACCTGCCCTACGCGCGAGAAACGCACAAAAGAAGTGCCTGACCCTTTTCCAAATTTACGCCGCACTGAACAGAATGGTGCTGCAGCACCATGAGATTTGCCATGGTGCGATTTTGGAGACGTCTTTGCCGCATCTCTCGCATGTAGGGCAGCCCATTGAAATAAATGGGCTGTCCTATATGCAACGCGCATGCTCTGCACCCACAGGTGGCAACTTAGTCTGGCACTAGGGTCAGTATTTTGCACGTCGGAGACGCACGCTTTCCTGACATGCACAGAAACGCATTGCCCTTTAGCAGATGCGTGGCGGTGCCATTAGTTGGTAATGGCATTACAATCCATCTGCTAACACTAAGGTTTTAGCAATCACCATGCGGTTCAGTGCAGTGTAAATCTGGGAAAGAGTCGGGCACTTTTCTACACTTCTCACATGTAGAGCAGCCCTACACGCAATGTGCTGGAATGCGCAGAAATGTGTGCATGCTCGGTCGCACCTGTATGTATGAACCAAGCCTTTCAGGATTTGTCTCTCCTCCAGCCCATGAACAGTAATAGATGATGAAAATCATCTGTCACTCTGCTCTCTCCTCCAATCGGGCATGCTTCTTAAGCTGCAGCACACCTGATTGACCATGCGGTTTGATGCGGTGTAATTGTGGAAAAAGGTCAGGGACTTCTTTTCCACGTAGGGTAGTCTATTGAACTGAATAGGCTGCTTGAGAATGCACTCACGCTTGGCTACACCTGTAGGTGTTACCCCAGCCTTAGCTACATGTGATATAGGGACCTTAGTTTGTAAGCTCTTAAGGGCAGAGAATGCTGTGAATTAAAGGGTATGTAAAATGGATGGTGCTAAATATCTCAATGGACAGTGACCCCTTACGTTGGTGGTCAGTGGGAAGAATGTCCCTTACATTGGGGATCAGTGGGAAGAATGTCCCTTACGTTGGTGGTCAGTAAGAAGAATGTCCCTTACATTGGTGATCAGTGGGAAGAATGTCCCTTACATTGGTGATCAGTGGGAAGAATGTTCCTTACATTGGTGATCAGTGGGAAGAATGTCCCTTACATTGGTGATCAGTGGGAAGAATGTTCCTTACATTGGTGATCAGTGGGAAGAATTCTCCTTACATTGGTGATCAGTGGGAAGAATGTTCCTTACATTGGTGGTCAGTGGGAAGAATGCTGCTTATATTGGTGATCAGTGGGAAGAATGTTCCTTACATTGGTGATCAGTGGGAAGAATGTTCCTTACATTGGTGATCAGTGGGAAGAATGTTCCTTACATTGGTGATCAGTGAGAAGAATGTTCCTTACTTTGGTGATCAGTGGGAAGAATGTCCTTTACATTGGTGATCAGTGGGAAGAATGTCCCTTACATTGGTGGTCAGTGGGAAGAATGTTCCTTACATTGGTGATCAGTGGGAAGAATGCTCCTTACATTGATGATCAGTGGGAAGAATATCCCTTACATTGGTGATCAGTGGGAAGAATGTCCCTTACATTGGTGATCAGTGGGAAGAATGCTCCTTACATTGGTGATCAGTGGGAAGAATGCTCCTTACATTGATGATCAGTGGGAAGAATGTCCCTTACATTGGTGATCAGTGGGAAGAATGTCCCTTACATTGGTGATCAGTGGGAAGAATGTCCCTTACATTGGTGATCAGTGGGAAGAATGTCCCTTACATTGGTGATCAGTGGGAAGAATGCTCCTTACATTGATGATCAGTGGGAAGAATGTCCCTTACATTGGTGATCAGTGGGAAGAATGTCCCTTACATTGGTGATCAGTGGGAAGAATGCTCCTTACATTGGTGATCAGTGGGAAGAATGCTCCTTACATTGATGATCAGTGGGAAGAATGTCCCTTACATTGGTGATCAGTGGGAAGAATGTCCCTTACATTGGTGATCAGTGGGAAGAATGTCCCTTACATTGGTGATCAGTGGGAAGAATGCTCCTTACATTGGTGATCAGTGGGAAGAATGCTCCTTACATTGGTGATCAGTGGGAAGAATGCTCCTTACATTGATGATCAGTGGGAAGAATGTCCCTTACATTGGTGATCAGTGGGAAGAATGTCCCTTACATTGGTGATCAGTGGGAAGAATGTCCCTTACATTGGTGATCAGTGGGAAGAATGCTCCTTACATTGGTGATCAGTGGGAAGAATGCTCCTTACATTGGTGATCAGTGGGAAGAATGCTCCTTACATTGATGATCAGTGGGAAGAATGTCCCTTACATTG
Organism: Staurois parvus; assembly: GCF_062004578.1. NCBI lineage: Eukaryota > Metazoa > Chordata > Amphibia > Anura > Ranidae > Staurois > Staurois parvus. The sequence goes on along the minus strand of NW_028318244.1, from coordinate 2,674,127 downwards.
GTGATCAGTGGGAAGAATGTCCCTTACATTGGTGATCAGTGGGAAGAATGTCCCTTACATTGGTGATCAGTGGGAAGAATGCTCCTTACATTGGTGATCAGTGGGAAGAATGTCCCTTACATTGGTGATCAGTGGGAAGAATGTTCCTTACATTGGTGATCAGTGGGAAGAATGTCCCTTACATTGGTGATCAGTGGGAAGAATGTCCCTTACATTGGTGATCAGTGGGAAGAATGTTCCTTACATTGGTGATCAGTGGGAAGAATGCTCCTTACATTGGTGATCAGTGTGAAGAATGCTCCTTACACTGGTGATCATGTACCAAACGGTCTCAGGATGGGGATGCAACGCATTTCATGGGCTTCCGGATCATGTGATCTCTCAGTGATCATGAGATCAGGAGCTCATCCTATGGGCTCCTGATTGTCAATAACAACATGGTCACAGTACTGGAGTCATGCAATGGAGCGCATTTGCGAAACATGTATGTGGCAGCACAAAATGAAGGCCACCTCTGTGGCTGCTACATATATAAGTAGGGGTTTTGTTCCCAAGTCTCTGACCACACATATCCCGATATCAGTTTACGGTCACACGCTGGTCACGGGAGGGGAACTATAACACTGTCATGCTACGTTGGCTGTTAAAACAAAGCAAAGGAAAACAAGTGACAGGACATCAAACCAGCATGAGTGGGGCGGCCTACACAGAGCGGGGGAGGGCAGCTGTTAGCGTGTTTTTTCCAGCTGAGCAGATGGAGGCAGATTTCCGAAATCTGTGTCATAAATATCCCTGGAATCTAGCCTTGTCCTGACCTCACTGCCAGCTCTACACCAAAATATTAATATTACAGAACAGTAGTAATACTAATAAAAATAATATTCTGATGCCCTATGCCACAGTTGAAAGTGTATCCAACCACGAGCCATTACAGCTAAACTGTGGAATAATCAAATATTGTCTAAATACAGGAGCCATACAGTATGTATTCCTCCTTGAATATTGGGGTGCTTTGTGTATTTCTTCCAGATCTGTGCAGTAATCCAGTGTGAGTCTTTCCTGTAATAAAGACCGCTCATTGCTGCACCCTTCCCTTGTGCAGGGGGCCTGGCCTCATCTCCGCCCCCTCCTTTAGTTTTCTGTAATGGGTGGAGCTGCTGGGCCCCTCCCACAGCTCTGCTGTTTGCACAAACTATGTACAGCAGACTGATGATGTCACAACTACTTTTTCAAGGGAATTTCTAAGTTTCTGGGTATCTTGATTACTAATTAATACTCAGAGAGCTAGGATGTCAGAAAATGGAAAAGATTATTTCTTGGCTTATTTTCTTGAGTCGCCTTCCTGCCACCAGCTCACTCACTGAACGATCAGCATCATCAACTCCATCCACTGAGTAGGGTTCACCTCTACTCATTAAGCAGGGATCGCCTCCATCCAAGGAGCAGAGATCTCCTCCATTCATGGAGCAGAGATCACCTCCATTCATGGAGCAGAGATCACCTCCATTCATGGAGCTGGGATCACCTTTATCCAAGGAGCAAGGATCACTTCATCCAAGGAGTAGGGATCACCTCCATCCAAGAAGCAGAGATCACCTCCATCCAAGGAGCAGAGATCACCTCCATCCAAGGAGCAGAGATCACCTCCATCCAAGAAGCATGGATCACCTCCATCCAAGGAACAGAGATCACCTCCATCCAAGGAGCAGAGATCACCTCCATCCAAGGAGCAGGGATCACCTCCATCCAAGGAGCAGAGATCACCTCCATCCAAGGAGCAGGGATCACCTCCATCCAAGGAGCAGGGATCACCTCCATCCAAGGAGCAGGGATCACCTCCATTCAAGGAGCAGGGATCACCTTCATTCAAGGAGCAGGGATCACCTTCATTCAAGGAGCAGGGATCACCTTCATTCAAGGAGCAGGGATCACCTTCATTCAAGGAGCAGGGATCACCTTCATTCAAGGAGCAGGAATCACCTTCATCCAAGGAGCAGGGATCACCTTCGTCCAAGGAACAAGGGTCACCTCCTTCCAATAATCAGGGATCATCTCCATCCATTGAGCTGAGAGATGATCCCAATGCAGTAAACATACACCAGCAAAATGACCCCCCTGACTGTGCAGTGTCATAGAGATATGTTAATCATAAGACCGTCTGAACAGAATTCTAAATCCTTTGGCAAGTAACACAGTAAACATACTGTATATGCAATTCAACTACGTATTCATCTGGCAGGTGTACACAGAAGTCTGGATGTTTACAGAGATCTGTGCGGGGGACGTGGCAGAGGAGGCCGGTAATACTGGAAGGAATGTTTCACGCTGAGAGGTAGGGACATCCGTCACATCTCTGGGGTTGGTAATCTGCGGTATTATCAGGACAAGTGCAGGTATTAGGAGGGAAGATCGGTTTTCAAAATAACAACTTAAAACCCGGCAGTGATTCAGAGCATTCAGCACCGGTGCCAGGAGCTGCTTATAGCTAAGAAACAAGACTGAACAAACCCACAGACAGCCAATGATCGCCCATTGGACCATCCTCACACAGTCACAACTGGACCTTCCCAGCACTTTAACATTGTTTCAATGAATGGCTAAGACTTTTAAAGCATAAAGATACTGTATATTTGTTGTATGATTATATCATATTTGTAGCATTTACAGGCATACAGCGAACAGGGACAGTATTAGACACCGTTCGCATGGACCACCAATGTAAGGAACATTATTCCCACTGACCACCAATGTAAGGAACATTCTTCCCACTGATCACCAATGTAAGGGACATTCTTCCCACTGATCACCAATGTAAGGAGCATTCTTCCCGCTGATCACCAATGTAAGGGACATTCTTCCCACTGATCACCAATGTAAGGGACATTCTTCCCACTGACCACCAATGTAAGGAACATTCTTCCCACCGACCACCAATGTAAGGAACATTCTTCCCACTGATCACCAATGTAAGGGACATTCTTCCCACTGATCACCAATGCAAGGAGCATTCTTCCCACTGATCACCAATGTAAGGAGCATTCTTCCCGCTGATTGCCAATGTAGGGAGCATTCTTCCCACTGATCACCAATGTAAGGAGCATTCTTCCCACTGATCACCAATGTAAGGAACATTCTTCCCACTGATCACCAATGTAAGGGACATTCTTCCCACTGACCACCAATGTAAGGGACATTCTTCCCACTGATCACCAATGTAAGGGACATTCTTCCCACTGATCACCACTGTAAGGAGCGTTCTTCCCACTGATCACCAATGTAAGGGACATTCTTCCCACTGATCACCACTGTAAGGAGCATTCTTCCCACTGATCACCAATGTAAGGAACATTCTTCCCACTGATCACCAATGTAAGGGACATTCTTCCCACTGATCACCAATGTAAGGAGCGTTCTTCCCACTGATCACCAATGTAAGGAGCATTCTTCCCACTGACCACCAATGTAAGGGACATTCTTCCCACTGATCACCAATGTAAGGGACATTCTTCCCACTGATCACCAATGTAAGGGACATTCTTCCCACTGATCACCAATGTAGGGAACATTCTTCCCACTGATCACCAATGTAAGGAACATTCTTCCCACTGATCACCAATGTAAGGGACATTCTTCCCACTGATCACCAATGTAAGGGACATTCTTCCCACTGATCACCAATGTAAGGGACATAATTCACACTGACCCCCAATGTAAGGAGCATTCTTCCCACTGACCCCCAATGGAAGGAGCATTCTTCCCACTGATCACCAATGTAAGGAACATTCTTCCCACTGATCACCAATGTAAGGAACATTCTTCCCACTGATCACCAATGTAAGGAACATTCTTCCCACTGACCCCCAATGTAAGGAGCATTTTTCCCACTGATATCCAATGTAAGGGTCATTCTTCCCACTGGCCTCCAATGAATTGGTTTAAACAGGGGTTCTTCTGAAGAAAAAAGGTGGAGAAAGACTGCTCTATATTACTAGGGCATGTGAGTCCAGGGAATACAACCATTACAGGAACCAAAAAGCCCACCTCCAAAGTACTCTGAGATATAGCACTGCCTTCTTACAACAGAAGGTATGTCCTCACTTCCAGCACAAAACCCAAAAAAGCAAGGATCTCACGGACTCCGTCATTCTCATTCTTATGGGTAGTTCTACACAACAAACCTTTAAAAACGGAGCACATGATCGGTGCAGGACACAGCTGATCGCTCCCAATGATACGTCAAAAGCCCAACCACACCAGGTAGGACACAATAAGAGCCGCAAACTATCTTGAATATTCAACAATGAATGGAAGCCATTGGAATCTTTCCCAGCCTGTCACCAGTTCACAGATCAGGGACCTGTAGAAAGTGACCGGGGAGGGTGAGAAAAGTTCAGGTGTATAAGTAGTCAGTGAACTCCGAAGACGGGGCGTGGGAGAAGCAAGGAACTGGGCTGAGAAGGTTAGCAGGGTCTTCTGTGATGAAAGGCTCTTCCCCCAATCTGAATGCAAAAGTAATGGCGGTCAAGAGGAAAGGTTAACTCTTTTGAGTATGTAGCAGAAAAAACAAGACGGGCACTTAGTACCTCTTCTACATCCAGCTCTGCCCCCACAGACAGAAGACAGAATCCGAGAACATGACAGATCTACAGAACTCCAAGCTTTACTTCTGGACTGGCAGCAGAACATAATACCAGTCAATGAAAAGAAATAAAAACTCAAAATATAATAATGAAGTCATCCGTTGAAAGCTATAAATTGCTTTTATATTTTGTGTGGATGGATCAGCGTGTGGCTGCCACCACTGAACAGAAGTTGAGCATTTGATTGACTTCTGTTGAAGGGACTTGCTGAAAAATTACCCTCGATTGGCACCTGCAGTCAATTAGCTGCAGCTGCTGATCAGTTTCTGACAGCGGCAGGTACTCCCGGCAGGGGGGAGTATGGGGCATGGATGGATCGGCATTTGGCTGTCCAGCTCAACAGAAGTTGATCGCTTGATTCACTTCTGATGAAGGGGCTTTTTGGACAATTTCCCTCGATCAGCAGCTGCGGCAGCTAATCAGTGTATTCTGACATTGGCGGGTACCTCTATCAGAATACAATGTCCCGGTAGAGGGAATTCTTTTGTGTGGATGGGGCTGTCCCCACACAACATAAGTTGATCGTTTATTGACCTCTGTTGAAGGGACTTGCTCGAACATTTCCCTGAAGCGGCATCCACTGATCAGTGTATTCTGACAGTGGCTGGTACTGCTGTCAGAATACAAAGTCCCAGCAGAGGGGATTCTCTTGCATGGATGGATCGACGTGTGGATGTCCTGTTCAATAGAATTTGATCGACTTCTGTCAAAAAGACTTGTTGAAACAATTTCCCACAATTGATCTGCAGCTGCAGCTAATTGGTTACAGCCAGCTGTCAGTGTATTCTGACAGCGGCTGGTCCCACTGTCAGAATACAATATCCCGGCAGGGGGGATTCTCTTGCATGGATGGATAGATGTGTGGATGTCTTGTTCAATAGCAGTTGAACAAGACATCCAACGTCTGTCAAAGGGACTTGAAAAATTTCCCTCGATTGGAGGCCTTAATCAGCAGCTGCAGTCAATGAGCTGCTGATCAGTATTCTGACATTGGCGGGTACCTCTGTCAGAATACAATGTCCTGATCGACTTCTGCTGAAGAGGCTTTTTGGAAAATTTCCCTCAATCAGCAGCTGCAGATCAGTATTCTGACAGCGACTTGTACCTCTGTCAGAATACAATGTCCTGACAGGGGGTATAGGATATTCGCTTGAGCAGATTGATCAGCGTGTGGCTGTCACCGTTCAACAGAAGTTGATCAACATCTGTTGAAGAGGCTTGCTGGTAAACTTCCCTTGATCAGCAGCTGCAGCCAATTAGCTGCAACTGCTGATCAGTGTATTCTGACACCGGTGGGTACTTCTGTCAGAATACAATGTCCTGATCGACTTCTGTTAAGGAGGCTTTTTGGAAAAATTCCCTCAATTAGCAGCTGCAGCCAATGAGCTGCAGCTGCTGATCAGTATTCTGACATTAGCGGGTACCTCTGTCAGAACACAATGTCCTGATCGACTTCTGTTGAAGAGGCTTTTTGGAAAATTCCCCTCAATCAGCAGCTGCAGCTGCTGATCAGTATCCTGACATTGGCGGGTACCTCTGCCAGAATACAATGTCCTGATCAACTTCTGTTGAAGAAGCTTTTTGGAAAATTTCCCTCAATCAGCAGCTGCAGCTAATGAGCTGCAGCTGCTGACCAGTGTATTCTGATGTCGGTGGGTACCTCTGTCAGAATACAATGTCCTGATCGACTTCTGTTGAAGAGGCTTTTTAGAAAATTCCCCTCAATCAGCAGCTGCAGCCAATGAGCTGCAGCTGCTGATCAGTATTCTGACATTGGCAGGTACCTCTCTCAGAATAAAATACCCTGATCGACTTCTGTTGAAGAGGCTTTTTGGAAAATTCCCCTCAATCAGCAGCTGCAGCTGCTGATTAGTATCCTGACATTGGCGGGTACCTCTGTCAGAATACAATGTCCTGATCGGCTTCTGTTGAAGAGGCTTTTTGGAAAAGTTCCCCCAATCAGCAGCTGCAGCTGCTGATCAGTATCCTGACATTGGCGGGTACCTCTATCAGAATACAATGTCCTGATCGACTTCGGTTGAAGATACTTTTTGGAAAAGTTCCCTCAATCAGCAGCTGCTGATCAGTATCCTGACATTGGCGGGTACCTCTGTCAGAATACAATGTCCTGATCGACTTCTGTTGAAGAGGCTTTTTGGAAAATCCCCCTCAATCAGCAGTTGCAGCCAATGAGCTGCAGCTGCTGATCAGTATTCTGACATTGGCGGGTACTTCTGTCAGAATACAATGTCCTGATCGGCTTCTGTTGAAGAGGCTTTTTGGAAAAGTTCCCTCAATCAGCAGCTGCTGATTAGTATTCTGACAGTGACTTGTTGTGTCAGAATACAATGTCCTGGCAGGGGGTATAGGGGCTTCGCTTGAGCAGATTGATCAGCGCTTGGCCGTCACCATTCAACAGAAGTTGATCGCTTGATCAACATCTGTTGAAGAGGCTTGCTGGTAAATTTCCCTCGATCTGCAGCTGCTGATCATTGTATTCTGAAAGTGGAAGGTATCTGATGCTAAGTCCATTTTTTTATGATTTTTTTTTAATGTCTGCACACTTGATGACAGTTGGAAACATGCCGTGCAACATTCAAGTAGCAAAAGAGAGGGGGATGAAGTGTGATCATGTAGCAAATAAAATCTGTTAGCGGCAGGGTACGTCTGAAAATTGAAGAATGGACAGAATGCGGTCAAAGAACATTTTTTTCCGAGGACGGGAAGACACACATGTATCACCGGTGACAGGAAAAAGGTAACAATGTAAACAATGATCTACATTTCCATAAAGATAAAATTACAGCCCAATTCAGCGGCGGTGCGTGTTGTGCATCTGTTGCCATGGAAACGGTCCCAAACCTTGTACATCGCCCGAGGGGACAGATACAACAAGGGAAGAGAGAATTTTATTACCACCTACGAAGATTTCCTTCCAGATAAGCCAGTCCTGAAAACCTCCGATATAAACAGGGATGGCTCCCCTGATCTCCGCATAAAAAATAAAATTGACTCCAACATTTGCTAAAGCAACAACTGACGTTTTTCATTAAATACTTTGTTAAACATTTTAATCCTTTGTTGCATCTCAGTGCTGCTGATCTCCTACAGCCTCTTTGCAGCTACTTCCTGTCTACCTGCACTGCAGGGAGTGAATTTCCTGAACAATGGACCACACCTGTGCAATGTGTTGAAACTGCCACTTGCAGTCCCCATGGGAAGCCCATGAGGCAGGGTGACAATGCAGGATCACAGTTGGGGGAGAGAGCTAAAGTGTTGTCACCTTAACCACTTGCCTTCCAGGGCAATTTTTTAAAATTTTTCACACACATTAAAATCAACATTTTTTTTTTACTTTAACCCCTTTACGCCGGCGCCTCCCGGCCCTTTAAGAGTTTCAGGAGGCGGGACGGGCGGGGTTTAGGGATCTTGTGACCGCCGTGATGCGTCGTTACAGCGGTCACATGATTGGGAAAGGTCCCGATCAAAAGAGGAGACCGGGACCTTTCCGTGAGTACCGGACATGTGTGCTGCTAGCGTGCAGGGCACATATGTTTTCTTTTAATTGAACGCAAATGTGCGGCCGCTCAGCGCCTAGGCCCAGACGCCGGGAGGCTGCACATTTGTGTGCGGCCGGCGTGAAGAGGTTAAAATTACTTAGAACCCTCAAACATTACATTTTCTGGAAGCAGAGACCCTGGAGAATAAAATGGAATTTTTTTGTAGGTCGTGTGACAGGGGTGTCAAGCTGGCGGCCGTCCAGCTGTTGTGAAACTACAAGTCCCATCATACCTCTGCCTTTGGCAGTCATGCTTGTAACTGTCAATCTCGCAATGCCTCATGGGACTTGTAGTTTGGCAACAGCTGGAGGGCCGCCAGTTTGACACCCGTGTCGTATGATATTTGCACAGCTGTTTATCAAACAAGCTGGTGTGGGGTTTATAGTGTTAAAAGATATAACATCTGCTCACCGCCTGTCACATGCCCTTTGACTAGCGATCAAAATGTGATTCGCTCTTCGGAGTGGGCCACACGTGTAAACCAGCCCTCAATCAAAGACCTGTAAAAGGTAAAGTCCCTTTTGAACAATTTATGGGTACCGTAGTTTTTCACCATTTCATGGGCGTATGCGATATGAATAAGAAGAAGAAATAGAATATGAATAAGAAGAAGAAATAGAATATGAAGGAGAAAATAAGAAATAGAATATGAATAAGAAATAGAATATGAATAATAAGAAGAAAAAGAAGAAATAGAATATGAATAATGAGAAGAAATAGAATATGAATAAGCAGAAAAGAAGAAATAGAATATGAATAAGCAGAAGAAATAGAATATGAAGAAGAAGAAGAAATAGAATATTAATAAGAAGAAATAGAAGAAAAGAAGAAATAGAATATGAATAGGAAGGAGAAAAAGTTGCAACATTTTATCTATTTGTATCCATTTCGGATACAGATGTTTCTATTCGGATACAAATAGATACAATGTTGCTATACTTTTAAATGTCAAATATAATATCAGACTGAAATTCTTTTTTTCCTTCTTTTTATTCATATTCTTTTTCTTCTTATTCATATTCTATTTCTTCCTTTTCTTCTTATTCATATTCTATTTCTTCATTTTGTTCTTCTTATTCATATTCTATTTCTTCTTTTCCTTCTTCTTGCTGGTCACTGCTCATGCGCTTTTTTTAAAATCGGTAAAAAGATCAGCCGATTTTTCCATCATTGCTGCAAAAATCGGCTGAAGGACAAAATTGGCCAATTTTTTTCCCAACATGACCGATAAAAAAAACAACCGACTGATTATCCCAATAACGATCCGAAAATTGGCCGAAAAATCATCCAGTTTTCTCCCCGTCCATGGCCTGCATTAGCAACGTCCTAGCAACGTCTTGGGTGTATTCCAGTCAGGCTTCAGGAGGTACATAAATGGCCTCCACCTAAAGCAAGGACATTATTCAACTTTAGTCAGAGCTGCACAGTTTGTTTTCATCGACAGCCCCCCCTTATCTGCATATGCAGTAAAGGTGAACTAACCCTTAAAAAGAATTTGGTTTGGTTGCTATGGGTTACCATGTTCCGCGCCTGCACCAACAAGGCCGTTAGTTCGCGATACTCCTGGCAGAAGTTCTTAACCTCTGCCATCTTGAATAAACTAATCTACAGTAAAAGGCCTGAAAACAAATGAATCCGAAGCATGGCGTGTTATTTTACCTCAGACCCCTGACTAATTTTTAGCACTTCCCTAAAAAAAAGTGTCCAAACAGCAAGGAAACAATTTGCGCGCTGTGCCCCAAAATAGGGAAAAATGGCGGCGATACAGAAACCTGGCAGGAAATTTCATGTCTCGCGACGCCTAAACCTTGTCCGCTTTATGTCTGAGGTAAAAAAAAATAAAATAAAGGAAGAAGAACAAACGGCGAGGGAAGTTTTTCCCGATGGAAGACCCGCCACATAGACAAGAGGGTGAGGAGCCTGCCCTGGGCGTTCAGATTGACATTAAACGGGGCTCTTTGTCCTCCATTCAGGGCTTCCTCCCCCCTCCTTTTTACATTTTTATCTGGGTAGCCATGGGAACCTCCTGCGGCCGCCCCTTCAAGCGTTTCCAGCCGTCCAAAGGCCCAGCCGGGGGTGTGAAAAGGGTACCGAGTCAAAGGCCAGATTTGCCTCCTCGGCAATCCGAATGCCAACTTTTGTCAGGCCACAATAGGCCCGGTCGCCATGGAAACCATTTTGTGTGAGGAGGATTTCACTCACAATGGGGTTCCCATTAAGAAGCTGTGAGCTCCAGTCACTTTCTATAAACCAGGGAGGGGGAGAAGGATGGAAAGAGATATTTGTGGGTCTCATTAGAAGGGCCCGCCCGCACAAATTTTGGATTTTCGATCCTGAGGAAATAAAAAGTATACAAAACACAAGCGATCCGTGGTGGAGGGCGATTGACAGACGGCTGGGAGGCAAAATGTCTCCTCCTCACTGCGTGTTTTTAACCCTGAAAAGTGCAAACAACCACGTTGCATTGTACGCTATTTCAGCAGCACTGAACGTTCAGTTGAGAGGGGCCTAGTTGGCGGCATTCTGCCCTCTGAACGCAACATTTTGGTTGGGGGTTGAAACAGGAGTACAAATCTGAGGCTGCATGTCGTTGTTTAGGCCGCATTCACATTGGCGTACTACAGAGTACACCCGTGTGAGGGCCGTGTTTACCCACACACAGGTGTTCCGTGCATCTGTCCTGAATGCAAACAGTGTGCGTTCAAGGCGGTGCCCCAGAAGCGATAAATTGGGAGCAGTGTCTGCGCCCATGCAGGCGCTGCATCCCAAATAGCATTAATAAGACTGCCTACATGGGGGTGCACAGAACACCTCTTAGACATGGCCACCAGAATACGTGTCCCAATCGGAAGACTTCCACTCACTTCCGGTGACAACCCAGGAACTTAACATGCCTTGCATGAAAGGTAGCTCATCAAAATGAATGGGCTGCCCATGCACCGAAATACAATGTTGCTGCATGCTGTGCTGCACTGCAACACACACCCATCTGCAAGATACTTATCATGCGCCGAAGCGTGCGGGGGTTTTTGTGTTCTGTTCTTTTTAATTGTAATTGGTGTCCCATCAAGTAGATTTCCTTTTACTTCCTGTCCCAGAGACACAATAGGACGCTAAATGAAATCTCTCTTAGGCTGCATTCACACTTGAGTGTAGCGATTCTGAGCGTTTTTCACGCAATTTCGCACGTTTTCATACAGCGTTTTTGAGCTTTTTATTAATCAGCTAATAGAGAAAAACAGCATATGTTTCATCATTTGTTGCTAGGTTTTTCAGCTTTTGTACCTTTTCCATCAGCTTTCATTTCTTTTTTTATTATTATTATTTTTTTTTTGTTAAGGTAAAGGGTTAGATGGTTATGGTTAGGTTAGGGTTAGTATTAAGGGTTGGGGTTAATATTTTATTTATTGTCTTATTATTTATTCTTTATCATTATTAATATTTCTTTATTCTATATTTATTCTATTTTTTGTTAGGGTTAGGGTGTTAATACTACTACTACTAATAATAATAATAAATGAATAAATAAATGTAAATAAACAAATAAATAATACATACAATAAATGAATACTATGTAATGATAAATAAACATTTACCCCTAACCTTAACCCCCTAACCCTTAGCAATAAATAAATATATTATTATTATTATTATTATTATTATTAATAATAATAATAATAAACACCCTAACACAAAATTAGAGCTCATTCATACCAGATGCGCCGGGGTACATTTCTGAGCCCATTCCCAATGCATGGCAACAAAAAAAATGCAGTTCACACCAGTGTGTGCGTTCGGTTTGCCCAGTTCTAAAAAAAAAGGAAAAGAAAAAAAAAAGCACAGCTCGTTCAAATGCGCACAAACATGTAGAAAATGCAATACATTGCAAGGCAAATCATAGAAAAAAAACTGCAACACGCATAAAATGCACGCCAACGCATTGAAAATATCGCAAAGCACTGCAATGTGCATGCGTTGTGCTGTGAATAAGCCCTTCGCTTTACCAAACCTATGCAATATGAGGACCTACCTAATCTAACCAATTGATTTGTATTCAGACAGGCCCTTGCACTATATACTGCAAGGAAATTGTACAATCAGATTGTAACGTGTGTGTTGAGCCTAAATATTAATTTTTCTCTGTAATTTAGCAATGCAAACAAAGCAATCCTTTGCATCCAGCAGCCGTCCTATCTACACTCCATGCACCTTATGTAATTTTCTATAGAAAGTCAATATTTGCTCGTTGACCGCAATGTTACAATTGTAAACCTATAAGCACGCAATTCCGTCTCTATAGCGAAAAAACAAAAATGAATGTTATTTTGTCACGCAGAGAAGGTGACACCAGAGACGGGGACTCCTTTCTCCGACAACCGCCCTGCAAAAGGTTAATATATGTTCATTTCAGAGCACGCCCCATGCAGCGCCTGTCATTGATCGGTGAAGCGTTTGATGTTTCTGTTTGCATTCCCAAAAATGTTTTTTGAAAGTGTGCAAATAGCTGACATGCATAGCTGCCAGCTGTCCCTGACCTCCAAGGACAATGGCACATTTGGAGGATTCGTACCTAACATTCTGCCCCCCCAATTTGACATAGTAGTGGGAAACACAGTGGCTAAATGGTTAGCACTTCCACCTGGCAGTACTAGGGTCATTGGTTTGAATCCCAACCACGGCACCACCTGCCTGAAGTTGGCATGTTCTTCCTGTGACTGTGTGGGTTTCCTCCGGGTACTCCGGTTTCCTCCCACACTCCAAAGACATGCTGGTAGGTTAACTGGCTCCTGTCTAAATTGTCCCTAGTATGTGTATGTATGAATGTGAGTTAGGGACCTTAGATTGTACACCCCTAGAGGGTTAGGGACTGATGTGAATGTACAATATATATGTAAAGCGCTGTGTAAATTGACACCACTATATAAGTACCTGTAATAGTAGTGAATTTCCCATTCAACTGTTAAATCTCACTTGAAATATACACACCTGGATGGTTCTACAACAGAGAATGTAAAAGTTGCATTTTATACTGTATACGTGCATCATAAACGATTGACATTTTTTTCCCTGCCTTTGCATCTTGGTTTTGCTGATCTCCTACAGCCTTTTGCCGCCATTTCCTGTCTGAAAGCAATCCTTTCCAAATAGTCCACACACTGTTTTAGAAAAATAAAAAGGTCAACTAATAAGGGTTTGTCTCTCTATTAAAATCTCCCATGGATGTGACAAATGCTTCAAGAGTGAGGGCAAGATCAAGGAAACAAGACCGTTGATGCATAATGAATGGAAAGAAACAGTCTAGGTGGGTTATAGGCGACAATTTAAAAGGATTACACAATAAATTGTAGAACTGTCACCCTGCTCCTGGGTGTGCACAACAGTATCAAGAGAGCCCGGTATGTGTTACGAATATTAACGAAAAATATACTATAGATAAGGATAGCCATTCTACTGAGCTTGGTCCTCATGGCTAGTATAACTATTACTGCTATAGATGCCAAATCCATTCTGTAAAAAAAAAGTCACATCAATGTCACATGACAACAAAGCGAACAGATTATAAATCCAACATGACTGCTCGTGCAGCTTTTGCTTTCCCATCAAAGTCTAGGGGTAATACAACAAAGGTCAACTGCAGGTCAAAGAGATCTACTGCAGGTTAGGAGGTCTACTGCAGGTCAGAGGGAGGTCTCCTGCAAGTCAGAGGGAAGCCTAATGGAGATTGGAAAGTGATCAACTGCAGATCAGAAGAAGATCTACTGAAGACCAAGGGAGGTCTATTGCAAGTCTGAACGAGGCCTACTGCAGATCAGAAACTGGTCAAATGCGGATCAGAAAATGGTCAACTGCAGATCGGAAGGAGATCTAATGAAGACCAAAAGGAGATCTAGTGAAGTCAATAAGGAGGTCTACTGCAAGTCACAAGGAGGTCTACTGCAAGTCACAAGGAGGTCTACTGCAAGTCACAAGGAGGTCTACTGCAAGTCACAAGGTCTACTGCAAGTCACAAGGAGGTCTACTGCAAGTCACACGGAGGTCCACTGCAAGTCACAAGGAGGTCCACTGCAAGTCACAAGGAGGTTCACTGTAGGTCACAAGGAGGTCCACTGCAGGTCACAAGGCGGTCTACTGCAGGTCAAAAGGAGGTCAACTGCAGATCACATGCATCTGTCAAATTCAGAATGATGTTAGAAGCATCTCAAAGTGATATCACAACAAAGCCATCCACACAAGCTCAAAGCCCATCGACACATGCTCAGGCTGGCTGCTGACATAAAAGGGTAACTTGGACATCCAGACACAAACGGATCACCTTCATGGATGTGACTGCAGTACTCCTACCATCAATATCAATGGTCACCTTGTTATAGGGTTAGGGCAAGTGTGCTCAAACTCTGCAGGTACTGCCTTATTAAGGTGGAACAATAGAAATTAGAAAATGTTCTGCTCCCCCTTAGGGGTCGGCTGGTAGGTGCTATCCTGCTCCAAATGCAACAATGTCATCCAATCTGTGCTGTGAATGGTTGCTGATAGACATGTTTCTCTAGAGATGTCAGCTATGGGACCGGTAAGGGTTGTGGTGCCCCTAGCCCTATCATAACTATCTCACAATGGCTTTGGCCATAAACAGAACACTCAAATCTCATGAAATTTATAGCCAAAACTTGGTCAGAACCCATCCTGAGGTGACTGGACCATGCTTGCATATCCCACCATCCTTGAAGATCTACTGCTTGTTTATTAGAACCTTCAGACTTTTGTTAATTGTTGCTTATCCCCACTCTTAAGAGCTGAGAATCATCCATCAACCATATACAGGGAAGTTAAAGATTGCGGAAATCAGCCATTTTGTAACTGTCCATCAGCTCTGATCTAATAAAATGTATGGTAGACAAATATGTGACCAATTTATCAGTCTGATTCTCAAGTGAAGGGTTTAAGATGGAGACGTCTACTGATAGCATAATTCCTCGGATTTGAGGAGACAAGAGACACTAGGTTGGGCCTGCCGTTTGCAGACACAGAGCAGGTTTGGTCACCTTGGCCCCTGAGACTTTTTACCCGCAGCTTTGATCTCTGTATGACCTGTGAGATGTCTGGAACGGGTGTAGGCCTTGTCCTCAGTCTCCACTCCTATCAGTCACCACATCATGAT
The DNA here is from genome assembly GCF_062004578.1 of Staurois parvus. Taxonomy (NCBI): domain Eukaryota; kingdom Metazoa; phylum Chordata; class Amphibia; order Anura; family Ranidae; genus Staurois; species Staurois parvus. Next base: position 2,658,771 of record NW_028318244.1, on the reverse strand, counting down.
ACTTATCTGCATGGCCCCCAGGGTGTATGTGTAAACAAGCCATAACAACATGTAAAAGGGTCTACTTTGTAGTAAAGACACACTTGAAAGCAAAGCCACTATGTCCCATTATTAGCAGGTGTTTCTGTATACAAGGTGTTTAGCAATTACAGAAATTATAGTGTAGAGGTGAGGATCAGATACTAATGGAATCCACAAGAAGCTATTTACACCCTGTCTGAGACCTCAACTAGTAAAATAAACACAAACACTAAATAAAGTTGTAAACTAAATCTAGTCCTAGTCACATTCAGTCTATCAACCAGGACCTATCTAGTTAAATGTGAGGTCTACTACTAGATACACCATGACCTGGATAGACGAGAAGCTTCACAGACATTTTAAACTAAAGTCCTTATTGTGTTTACAGATATGTTTACAAAAGGAGCAAGCTAAGGGTGCCCATATGCAAGAGATGGGTTATTTGGTGGATCAGGTGATGACTTAATGTCTATAGGAGCAAGTAGCCTTTCCTGGGAGCCACTGTATGCAGGAGCTCTTCATTGAGCAGATTAGAAAAATATGTAGTTTAGGACAGTGTTTCTCAATCTTTTTTCAGTCAAGGCACCCTTTAAAAAGTATGGACAGTCTTGAGGCACCCCATTATAAAATAGGGTGCCTCAAGACTGTCCATAATTTTAAAAGGGCACCCCATTCTAAAACGTGAAAAAATATTCTAATAGTTTTTATAACAGCAACATCCACAGATGTAGGACACCCAAGATTAGAGGTGATTTATTAACTAAAAGGCAGGCTTGTATACAAGTTTTGGGCAATTTTTAGACATTTTACCAAGGCACCCCTGAAGAAACCTCAAGGCACCCTGGTTGAGAAAGGCTAGTTAGTGTCACTTCAACAGTTCTTCAGAGCTGCTCATTTCTTCCACTCTCCATAGGAACAAAGATGGCGTTTAGCCAACCGGAGCTGTTGTGTTCCTATGCTTGTCTGATGCACGATGCAAGCATCAAGGTCATCTCGCTTGTGTTTACCAAGATGGCCACCTTAAAATGAACATCTGCATTGCTCTTACAGGTCAAAGCTTCAGGTTTACTTTGATGGTGGCATCTGTAGCAGCTTACAATTGCCTTCTTTTCACCTTCCCACTGTTTTGTCCATCCACCAGGAACAGAGACAAATAACTTGTATTGGTATGGGGCAACACATGGCATACTCCCATTCCTCCCATGGAATACAACTGTCACTTGGAATTAGGCTGTTTCAAGCACCCACATTGGCATAGGAATAGGGTCCTCATCCCCAACACTTAAAGCGGAGTTCCACCCGATTTTTAGTTTGTCCCCATGTCTTTATTACTGCTGGCCCATTAATGTTTGGCACCTTTTTTTTCCCCCCTCAGTTTTCATACCCTTTTCTTGCCTGCAGTGCTTTACTTCCGATGTACTTCGTGGAAAGTCATAACCGCCCGCCCGTTGGTTCCTAAGATATATGTCATCAAGCCATCTTCCTTTCGGGTTGATGAATTGATTGACAGGTTGTCATATCAACGGGGCGGGATCTGATATTGCTATGGCAACCTTCAATACGAGGAAAGCGCCACGCCTTCTTCACACTGCACAGGTGCGAAATCGGTAGCCAGCAGCACCAATTCCTAGAAGAATGTCCGTGCAGGCTTCAGATGCCCACAGTGAAGATGGAAACTTGCGTAATCTAGAATGTCCAGCAAGTAATCATTTTTTAAATGGAAAACGAACAAGTACAGGTAGTTTATGCCAAATTGCATGGCATAATCTGCCACTAGCAAGGGGGGGGGGGGGGGTTTCAAGACAAAAAAAAAACAAAAACGACTAGAGCTCTCCTTTAATCTGCCAAGAGAATCATTTGCAAGAAAATACTAAGTGTTATCTTGACATCCAGAAGATGTCCATATACTATGTCTGCAATCGTTCAAGTATCAAAAGATGGCAAAATAGACACTGAAAACTGTTGTTGATGTGTATAGGAACACTATGAGGAAACCTGGAAGAAAAATTCCATACGAGGAACGATTGTTCGATTTTCTTGTAGTGTGTACACAACTTTCGACATCCGATTCAGACTTTCCAAATGAAAGCACAACGCCCAATTTTCGCTCAATGTGTACAACAATCGTACAGAAATAATCGAATAGAGAAAAACATGCATGATTAGAAGCAAAGAGCAACCCAAAGGAGGCAGCAACAAACATAGAAATCCTACACAAGAAAGAACATTTGTCTTTGTCATTCAAGAATTTTCGTTAATACCATTGTTGGTTACATCATGATATGCACATTTGTGGAGAATCGGATGACCAGTGTGAGTAGGTTACGCACAAAGGTTCAGGAGACAGAGAGACTTGGGGGAATAGGTGATTTTGTAGTGAAGCATAAAACCTCTATACCCAAACTAATGTACACGGGAAAACAATACAGACCAGCCAGAAAAACTGAACCCGTCAATCCACTGGCCAAAGGAAGCCAGGGCAGGTCAGAAGTGTTTACAGGTATACTGTATTTTTTGCTCCATAAGACGCAATGGGGGGAAATGTCTGTGTCTTATGGAGTGAATATGGAGTGGCCGGACCGGTACTCCCCCCCATCGCTGCGCCGTGTTAGAATACCGGGCCAGTCGCTCGGCTCTTCTGTGGCAGGGCCCAAAGCTGTCCCTTAAAACGAAGTTCCAGCTGAAAAAAAAAATAAAAGTCAGCAGCTACAAAAACCGCAGCTGCTGACTTTTAAAATACCTGTCCCTCGGTCCAGCGGTGTTTTCACCACGGCTGGTTTCACTGGACATCTTCTCTCCCTGGTGCTGGAATCTTTAGTGTGGGCACCTGGCTGTGACAGCTTGCGGCTTCACAGCCGGGTGCCCACTGCGCATGCGCAAGAAGCGCTACATTTTGTGAATGGCCCCGTAGTCTTCTGGGACCTGTCACGTGTCCCAGAAGACTATGGGGAGAGGGAGGGAGGAAAACGTCCGCTTCCGATGGACTAGGCCAGGGGTGTCATGCTTGTAACTGTCAATCTTGCAATGCCTCATGGGACTTGTAGTTTGGCAACAGCTGGAGGGGCACCAGTTTGACACCTATGACCTAAGCGATCTCAGCGGAAGTGGGAGCGGGTACCTGTCAAATTTGGGTACCCACTCCCCCCTCTCCCCAAAGGTCTGCAGTTTCTGGTCATCTCCTCTACTATGTCCGCAGTCTCTGGTCATCTCCTGTACTGTGTCCGCAGTCTCTGGTCATCTCCTGTACTGTGTCCGCAGTCTCTGGTCATCTCCTCTACTGTGTCTGCAGTCTCTGGTCATCTCCTGTACTGTGTCCGCAGTCTCTGGCCATCTCCTGTACTGTGTCTGCAGTCTCTGGCCATCTCCTGTACTGTGTCTGCAGTCTCTGGTCATCTCCTGTACTATGTCTGCAGTCTCTGGTCATCTCCTGTACTATGTCTGCAGTCTCTGGTCATCTCCTGTACTATGTATACAGTCTCTGGTCATCTCCTGTACTATATTTGCAGTCCCTTGTCATATCCTGTACTATGTCTGCAGTCTCTGGTCATCTCCTGTACTGTGTCTGCAGTCTCTGGTCATCTCCTGTACTATGTATACAGTCTCTGGTCATCTCCTGTACTATGTCTGCAGTCTCTGCTCATCTCCTGTACTATATTTGCAGTCCCTTGTCATATCCTGTACTATGTCTGCAGTCTCTGGTCATCTCCTGTACTATGCCTGCAGTCTTTGGTCATCTCCTGTACTATGCCTGCAATCTCTGGTCATCTCCTGTAGTACATCTGCAGTCTCTGGTCATCTCCTGTACTATGCCTGCAATCTCTGGTCATCTCTTGTAGTACATCTGCAGTCTCTGGTCATCTCCTGTAGTACATTGCAGTCTCTGGTCATTTCCTGTACTATGTCTGCAGTCCTTTGGTTCAGAATATTATTTTGCTTGTTTTCCTCCTCTAAAATCTAGGTGCGTCTTATGGTCAGGTGCGTCGTATGGAGAGAAAAATACGGTAAGTTCCAATGTAGTCTGGAAGTTTTATCTTACATCTGCAGGCACCTTTACTTATGTATGTCTCCAGCACATAATCCTATGATGATCAGTAACCAGGCTTTGATGTCCCTTCCCTTGCTCCAGGACAGTTGTCCAGTTTCTGCCCCTCGTGTTCTTCAGGGTGGGATCGGCTCAGATCTCTGATAATAAACTACAATGAATTAGCATAGGAAGAGAAGGAAAAGTCATACAGCAGGTGGAATTTATGAACAGTCATTCTGCCACTTGATATACAGGTCAGGTTGGACATTTTATAGCCTTGATTTTTACCCGGGGCTGTGTATGCAACAAAAACTTCTACTGAAGGACGAAGGTGAGGATGACTCTGAAGAAGTTGGGCATGTGCGAAGCTGGGAGCATTTAGTGATACAAGACGTTATTTAGAGATGATTATCACTCACTGGAAAGACTTGCAGGAGTGACAAATTATAAAGGTGACGGACGCTATACCAGTGTTTATGGAGGTAATTGCCACCCTCTCTGTGGAAGGACAGGGAATGATAATGGTGACCTTTCAAAATATTAAAGAATTACAAGCAAAGTCTGCAGGGTCTTTTATATCTCTTGAGACAGGCTTAAAGGGTTATTAAACCCTGGTTTAAAAATAAATAAATAGTACAGTATATGTAAAAACCATAGCTCATGTACTTTTGTTGGTGTCACCTTGGCGCTGTATCTGGTCTTCCAGGAACCACAGCTACTGTATTTCTGGCAGAGACTACGAAGGTTTGGGAAGAAGGGACCAGTTGAAGCTCTATTAGATCTGTTCTACATGGGCAAAGCTCTGGTTCACTCCAGTGCAGCCCATACAGAAGGTTCAATGCACTAAATGACAATCACGACATTTTTGGTACATCAATAATCACTGATGGGCAACAGATTGTGTAATTTTTCAGCTAGCCAGAAATTCATTCTCTGTAGATCATCACAGGGGCAGATTGACAACTCATGGGGCCCCCGGGCAATAGGGGATCATGGGGCCCCTGTGTCCTCGCTCACACTCAAAAACCTTATGAAAGGTACCAGGGGCATCTCATGGGGCCCCCTACTGACCCCTGGCCCTCGGGCACTGCCCAAGCACTTGAATGGTCAATCTGCCTCTGGACCATCAATATCAAACAATGTTATTAATACAAGATATCATATAGAGCAGTGGTCTCCAAACTGTGGGGCCAATGTGGCCCTTTGCTTGCCTTTATCTGGCACTTTGGACACTATTCCTCCCACTGATATGGGTCAAATATCCTTCCACTAATTCCAAAAATGGACACCAACAGTGGGGCACAATAACTCCCACTGACACCAACGACAGGGGCCTATGCCTAGCACTATAACCAATGATTGGGCACTATTCCTCCCACCGACACCAACAGTGGGGCACAATTTCTCCCACCGACACCAATAATGGAGGTCTATGCCTACCACTAACACCAATGATGGAGCACTATTCCTCCTCCTACTGACCAAAGGCACTATGTAAAATGTATTTACTCTCACTGACCGCCAAGACAGAGACACTGTCTACTACCACTGATGCTGGGTCCTACTCCCACTAACCACGATCCACTCCCCCTAAAGTCTGGGGGACAGTAAACTGGCCCTTTGTTTAGATAGTTTAGATACCCGTGATATGAAGGACAGGGCAAGAGGTCTAATATCTATCTATCTATCTATCTATCTATCTATCAGGGGTGGAATATGGAATTTAGAAGCTTTTCTGTCCAATTGTGGAGCCAGGTCCATTAGCAACTAAAGCAGCCTTTCTCCACCGGGGTTCCCATGGAACCCTAGGGTTCCTACAGAAGTTGCCAGGAGTTCCTTGAGCTGCAGTTGATTGTCCTCCAGTTTGATGGTGCCTGCATAGTACCGGGGTCAGTGCCACTTGACAAAACCAGCTGCAGGACATGAACGGTCATTTTAGTTGTCTGTAACGGTGGCATTCTAACCACCACTGTAGGGCATTCTGGCAAAAGGCCAGCAATGTATGGGGCATTAGTCCCACTGACCATAAATTGGTCTTAGCAGGGGGTCCCCAAGACCTGAAAAAGATGTCAAGGGTTCCTCTGGGATAAAAAGCTTGAGAAAGGCTGAACTAAAGAAAACACAGAAGGTTAGGTACCACATGTAATTTTTAAAGGAGATACCTGGCTTCAGGGATTAGTCCAGTCCTGATATAAATATATTATCATGCATGGCGTTTACAGTCCTATTAATGTACACTGGTGCTATAAAAGTATTTGGGGGGGGCAGAATTGAACTGATATGGCCAATAAATAGGATGGAATTAGCCGAGTCTGTCCCTTGTGTTGGAGAAAGTGAGGCACAGAGTAGTGAAGGTTTTTTCCTCGCAGTGAAAGCCGTGCATGGCCAGAGGATGAGCTGGGAGGAAGGAGGCCTTTGTTGTGCGTCTTTCTCTCAGGATGGATAGAAGAGGCTGCCCTGCTGTGCCTAGTCAGAGGTCTCCATGTCATTGTAAGATGGGAGAATGGGGTATTGTGTCCCCCCTCCCAGCATTCCCTGGTTCAATAAGTTACTCCATTGTTCCTCTTCTTGATCAATGCCCGGAGCTGTGCCGAAATCTCTGGAGCTGAGCTGCACCCAACAGAGAGATCAGATCCATTGTCTGAGCTAATCTGCTCCTTGGGATTCTTTATCTAGATCAATGAATGAAAGCCTTCACCTACGCCAATCCAATTCTGGACCCATTAGAAAAATCTTTATATATCCGTGTGTTGCACAGAAAAGAATGCACCATTTTGGTGGCTTGGGGCCCATGGGCTTCCTCGCGCATGTATAAAAAAAAAAATTCCATGACGCAACCCGGTGCATACGGGCCCCAATAGAAATCCCAGATAGTACCGGCCAAAAATCTAAAAATGCTTCTGCCCTAATTCATGTCAAAGAACAAACATTTACCCAGATGAAGTAACTGGAGTGAAGATGATGAATTACAGCTCAGCAGTTCTATTTACCGGAATCTCTGAAAACTCCTTCACACGATACAAAGAGAAAAAAAAAAGAGCAATTAATTATGTTCGGCGTGGTCACGCTAGCCTTTGTTATGCATCGACGAAGCAGCAAAATACTAAATCCCTTTCTGCGGAAAGAAAAGGAAAACAGTGCTGAGCCTGGCTTTACAAACAAAATCTAGATTTTTTTTTTAACAATCGCTACAAGCAGAAAAAATGAGAAGGCAACAAAATAATATTACTACACAAATAACACAACGCACCTTTTTATCCTTCATTCATACGGGGCGTTACGAGTTTTCAGTGTAACTGTCATTCCTGGGTTTTCATGCATTGTTAACTGTTACCAATGTACATATTTGTGGATGTTTAACATGTTGGGGAGGGGGTCACAACAGAACCCTACTGACATAATAATGTGTAATGTTTTTTTTGTTTTTTTTTTGCCCAAAAGGCAAAGTTGAAATGAAGGTTGGTGTGAACCAGGGATCTCCAAACTAGGGCCCGTAGACTTCACCTGGTCTAGGGTCCGTGGCATATCATCAATATGCCACAGGGTCTCTCCGCTTCTGATGATTTTTATGATGCGGACCCTAATGTAAGGAGGACTCTGATTGGGACCCTGGTGTAAGGGAGGACTCTGATTGGGACCCTGGTGTAAGTGGGGACACTGATGGGGGCCTTGATGTAAGGTGGAGCTCTGATGGGGACCCTGATGAAAGGGGGGGGGAGACTCTAATTGGGACCCATATGTAAGGGGGAGAGGGTAACAGGACTCTGATAGAGACCCTGATGTAGAAGGAGGAGTGGGGGGACTCTTACAGAGACCCTGATGTAGGAGGGAATCTGATGGACACCATGATGTAAGGTGGCGGATGGGGGGACGACTCTGATGGTGTGGTGATGTAAGGATGGGGGGAGGGATATCTGATAGAGACCCTTATATAAAGGGGGGGAGGAGACTCTGATGGTGGACCCTGATGTAAGGGGGGTAGGATACTGTAATGGGGACCCTGATCTAAGGTGGGGGGGGGGGTGATTCTGATGTAGACCCTGATGTAAAGGGGGGGATATCTGATGGAGACCCTTATGTAAGGAGGGGAGGGGGACTCTGATGGGGGGCCCTGATGTAAGGGGGGGGGGGATACTGTAATCGGGACCCTGATCTAAGGTGGGGGGGATGACTCTGATGTAGACCCTGATGTAAAGGGGGGGTGGATATCTGATGGAGACCCTGATGTAAGAGGGAGGGGGGACTCTGATGAAAACCCTGATGTAAGGGGCGGGGGACACTGATGAGGGGACATGGATATGAGGGGGACTCGGATGAGGACCCCGATGTAAGGGGGAGCTCTGATGGGGATCCTGATGTAAGGGGAGGGCCTCTGATGGGTATGCTGATGTAAGGGGGAACTCTGGTATAAGGGAAATTCTGACAGAAACTCAGATGTAAGAAGGACCCATATGGGGACTTTTTTTTTACTGTGATTATTTGTAAAATATATAATAAGGCTCTCGTACTGAAAAGTTTGAAGATCCCTGATGTAAAGCCTAACTGAATTATATTTAGTTTGCTGAAGCACTGTATCATAAACATTTATAACAGTAATTTAAACAGAAAAATGCTGATCTCTTGCAATCATTTTGCAGCCACTTCCCAGTGCGGGTTTTCTGATAGTGAAAACAGCGGTCCATGCCTAAGTATAATATGTTGAAAAGTCCACTTGAAGTCTCTATTTGAAGGCCATGTGACCTGATCAAGGACCTAACATTAATGGCTTAAAAAGATCTTGTTATTTAAACTTGAAAATGTAAACCATTCTGCCAGCGAAAAAAGCCATGGAATAATTAATACTAATGCAGCACTGTTGAACTCTTCTGTAATCATGAGATAGCACTGGCTGAAAATTCTTCTTCAACTAATACTTCAAGTCCCCCTCTGTGTGCTGTGATTCTTTCCACCAACCCCCCACATCACTATAGAACACAGTAGTGATGTAGTAGCTGGTGGATGGAACCACTGCACACAGAGGGGGACCCAGAATCCAACTGTAATGTGTCGTCCACCTCAAAATGTTTCTTTTTTCCCACAGGGCATATTTTAGTATTTTATTAAACAAATGGTTAGCATAATGCCCTTTCCAATACAGCCACTAACAGCATGGAGTCTGCATGTTCTCCGTGTTTTTCCACCATCCCAAAAACAGGCTGGAAGGTCGCCTGGACTGTCCAATCACCACCCTACAGTATATCAATGGTCATCTTTGGTGACCTTACAGCATTGAAGCTCCTGGCTGAATTTCTAAGTTTGCATAGAGTTTATATATATATTTTTCCTCCATGTATTGGTGGGTTTCATCATAGCATTAGCATTTCCTCACGTAGTCAGAACAAAAAAATTATATGGAGAGTATTGGCTTCAATCTAAATTGACCTTTGTGGGGTCTATGATATTATCTGAATGGGGTTTGTATATTCTCCCCAGCTAGGGTACTCGGTGGTTACTCCAGTTTCCTCCCGCTATCCCCAGCAGGGGGGCTTGGTCCTGTTCCCCATGGCCAACCAATCTCCCATGGCCAAGCTTGTCCCCCATGGCCAGCCTGTCCCCCATTGCCAGCCTGTCCCTCATTGCCACAGTTGGCCATGGGGGACAGCCTGGCCACAGTTAACCATGGGAGACAGGTTGGTCATGGGGGACAACTGGCCATAGTAGACAGGCTGGTCATGGTTGGCAATTAGAGACACGGTGGCCAGGGTTAGCCACGGAGTCTGCATGTTCTCCGTGTGTTTCCACAATCCCAAAAACAGGCTAACCCTGGCCACTGTGTCTCTAATTGCCAACCATGACCAGCCTGTCTACTATGGCCAGTTGTCCCCCATGGCCAACCTGTCTCCCATGGTTAACTGTGGCCAGGCTGTCCCCCATGGCCAACTGTGGCCAGCCTGTTTACCATGGCAACTGTGGCCAGCCTATCCCCCCATGGCCAGCTTATCCCAAAGGTCAACCTGTTTCTTGTGGCCTACCATGGCGAGCTTGTCTACCCTGGCCAACCTATCTCCCATGGCCAAGCTTGTCCCCCGTGGTCAGCCTGTCCACCATGGCCAGCCCTGTCCAGCCTGCCTCCCATGGCTAACCCTGGCCACTGTGTCTCTGATTGCCAACCATGACCAGCCTGTCTACTATGGCCAGCCTATCCCCCATGGCCAGCTTATCCCAATGGCCAACCTGTTTCTCATGGCCTACCATGGCAAGCTTGTCTATTCTGGCCAACCATGGCTAGCGTGTCTCCCATGGCCAGCTTGTCCTCCATGGCCAACCTATGGCCAACTTGTCCTCCATGGCCAACCTATGGCCAGCTTAAACCCTTGCACTGGCACATACTGTACATACATACATACATACATACATACTAACTCACTAAAAGACAGCTACTACATTAGGAGAACAGACAGGATGGCTGCTGATACCACTTAACCATTCTAAAAACAGGTCTCGTCTTTCTCTTGGAAACAGTCAGTGGCAAGAAGAGCTTGACAAACCAGATCAAACAAAAGGTCTGGGAGGTTAAATGATATGTATGTTTTCTATGATAACCTTTATGGCTTGGTAAGGAGGCACTCTTTTGAAGGAGGGACTGTACAGCAGGTTTGTGTAGTATGGGGGAAAAAGCCTGGGGATGGTCCGGCCATAAATCAATTTCTGTACTGCTGCAAGGTCTGAGAGAGATGTCACAACGAGAGTTACCTCTGTCAATGATAGTCATTGCAACGCCACCAATATCAGCTCTGCCAATAGCAATATACAAGGAAGGACTGTATGTGAAGTATATTACCTCTGATGGGGTATGTGCAAATAGGAAAGCTCTTCAGATCAACTTTTAATTAAAATAGGGGGAAGAAAGCATATTCACAAAGCAGACATATCCGGAATCAGTTGCATAGCCAAGATTCGCAGCCCATTTGCCGACAGCTACCCTATGCTGAAGGGACCCACTTTCAAATATTCCTATGTACTGTACGTGAAAGCCAGCTGCCCTTTTTGGGTTAATGGTGTGCCTTCAGTGACATGGGGCCCTTCAGATTAGTTAGCAAACCCAACTAATGTCATCGCCATCCAACCAAATCAGGCCTCAGGTGGTACAGGGACTCGGTGACCCAGAACTTCCCATACTCCGGTGTTTGATGTGAATCGCTGGAACATGTCCATGCATCTAACACCTGAATAATCCCATCCTGCTCAAGAGCGTAAGACCACACTACCAAACCGTCTTTCCACATCCACCTCCCATGGAAGGCTCAGGACTCTTCCCCCTCCCACACCCAGCTATACATTCACCGAGACGCAGGTGCAGGATGCTTCAATTTCCTTCCATCTGTTTCTATAGATCTCCACCCCTAGGAACATCGAAGACATGAAACAGCCCCTAAACAGAAGGATACCATGAAGACGGGTTATCAAATCTTCTTTGTAGCCCTTCATTTAGGGCCCATTCAGACCTTGGTGTCGTGTGTTAAAGCACATGTGTTTTTTTTTCTGAGCATTACCATGCGTTTCACAAAGGCGGCCCATTTAAATGAATGGGCTGGCAAAGCAGCAGAGGGAAGCTTTCACACTAGATTATTGCACAGATGAAATACACAAAGCACACCAAGTAAGAATACACGTATCACTTGCATTTAGTCATTTCCTCATCCTGGAGTTTAGCTTCCACTATAGAAACAAAAAATTATGTCCAGCGGCCTGAACAATTTCCTCAGCATACACTTCAGATTTCGTGCAACTTGCTTGCTCATTGCCTGTACAGTGACTACATACTGCTAGAGATAATAATTCCTTGAACTGGTGATAAATGTAGGGAAGTTGTTCTCAATCACCAGTTCATGGCCCACTTCTGGGCTGCAGCCTCCCTTCTACTCCAGCCTCCAACCAGCTGATGATCCCCTAACCTCCCTCAGTGCTTCACAGCTCCCATAGCGGCCAGCAGTTTCCCTCAACGTCCCACATTGTCCCCTAAGAGCCCTAAGCCCCCACAGTGCCCCCAACCTCCCACAGTGTCTCCCAGCCCCCTGCACTGCCCCCTAGCTTGCTGCAGAGCCTCCAGCCCCTCACAACATCCACAGCCTCCATCGGTGTCCCACAATGCCCCCTAACCCATGCAGTGCACTCCACTCTCCTAGAGACACCTCCAGCCCCCACAGTACCCCCAGCCTTCAACAGTATCCTACAATTCTCCTCCCCCATCCCTGTAATGCACTCCAGTCTCCTGGGAAGACCTCTAGCACCCCAAAGTGCCTCCAGCCTCCAACAATGTCCCATAATGCCCCCCAACCCCTGCAGTGCACTTCAGTCTTCTAGAGAGACCTTCATTCCCCGTAGCAGTCACAGTCTCCAACGGTATCCTGCAATCCCCACCCCCAGTTCCTGTAGTGCACCCCAGTCTCCAGGGGAGACCTCCAGAATCCCCCTCCCCCACAGTTAACCCTGCCCCCAACAGTGTCCCACAATGCCCTTCAGCACCCCACAATACCCCCAGCCTTCAACCGTATCCTACAATTCTCCTCCCCCATCCCTGTAATGCTCTCCAGTGTACTGGGAAGACCTCTGGCACCCCAGAGTGCCTCCAGCCTCCAACAATGTCCCATAATGCCCCCAACCCCTGCAGTGCACTTCAGTCTTCTAGAGAGACCTCCAGTCCCCGTAGCACTCCCAACCTCCAACGGTATCCTACAATCCCCACCCCCAGTCCCTCTAGTGCACCCCAGTCTAAAAGGGGAGACCTCCAGAACCCCCCCACAGTTCCCCCTGCCCCCAACAGTGTCCAACAATGCCCCCCAGTCCCTGAAATGCACTCCAGTCAGGTGGAGAGACTCTGTATAGTGGGTATTCTTCCTATTAACAAGAAATGTAAAAGGACATTCTTCCCAATTTTTCTTTATTAAAAGTCTCGCAATCAATAAACATAAAATATTATACAGAATATAAAAAAATTATATATATTTACAGCAAAACGAAAATAAACATAGCAAAATCTGCCGTCAGACAAAAGCAAACGTCTCAGAAATGAACATGACATAATTGGGGAAATAAAACGTACTACCACTCACATCACTACACCATACATCAAACCTGTGAGGTCAAGAAACCACCCCGCCCCCCTTATGCATGCAGCCCTTCTTCAAAAAAGATCTTAATCAACAAAAACTACGGGAGTGAAAAGAACAGCATAAGGAAAGACCCCCTTACCCAGAGATGGACAGTTCACCAAAGGCAGGTCTGATATTCCTCCACGCCCTTATCCAGACCGCCCGAGGCTCCCTGCCCTTCTCAAGACCCCGAATCTTCCCAACCTCACCCAGAATATCGTGCACCACCACCTCTACAGGGAGGACTTTCTTCCGGATGGTAATCTGACACCGTGCGTTCCATGTGAAGTAACGGACAACTATACTAACTAGAAAAAGTGTATCCAAATCAAAGTCCCAGTGAGCTGGGAATGCCCCGTACACCCACTCTGTATAACTCATGCGATAGAGAAAGGGGATGCCCAGAACCCTCCCCACCCTTTTATACACCTCTATGTTAAAGGGACACAGGAGCAGAAAGTGGTCCATAGACTCCACCTTACCAACACACTCTGCTCTAGGACAATCTCGATCATCCACAGGGCGGTGCTTCAGGTTCCCTCTCACATAGAGCCTTCCATGGAAAGCGAGCCAGGCTTGATCCCTAAACTTCAAAGGGATTCTCTCCAAGTTAATTAAACGCAATCCCTCCCTCATTACGGAGCCTGGGCAATCCTTTAAGGCCAGTGACACACTGAAAGCAGAAGCCAAAATCCTCTCCCCCAGAAGCTTCCTGGGAAGGGACCTGATATCCTCCACTGTCACCTGCCACTGCCGAAGTATTTTCAGACACGGGGCAACATAAGCCGGGAGCTTGCCATGTCGGACTCTCAGACTTTTCACTGGCCCGCCATCTTCCCAGCAATGCAGAAAAGGCCTAAACCAAGACTGAAAAATACCCACCCATCCCGGCGGGGTCTCTGCTAACATATTACCAAGATTGTACTTTAAAAAGAGCAAAGAAAAGAAAACTATCGGGTTGACCATTCCTAGGCCACCCTCCCGCCTGGACAGGTAAGTTACATTGCGTTTGATCAGGTTCAGCCTGTTTCCCCATAACAGTTGGAAAAAACAGCTGTAGACCCGTGCATAGAGAGATACTGGCAAGATACAGACGAAGCTGACATATAAAAAGATCGGGATCAGGTAAGTTTTGATCAAGTCAACCCTCTCTCTCAAGGAAAGCCTCCATCTCTTCCAGCTTGCTACTTTGGCATTGGCAGCTACCAACCTGCTTTCCCAGTTTCGATGACCATAGTCACCAGGACCAAATTTGATGCCCAAAATTTTAATTTCCTGCTGGGGCTCTGGGAAGGCATCCGGACGTTCGAAGCTTTCACCCTCCTCACCCATCCAGAAAACTTCACTCTTTTCATGGTTGACTTTAGAGCCAGAAGCCTCCGTGTACTGCTCTATCACAGAGACCACCTCCTGCGCCTCCTCAGTCCCAGAGATAATAACAGACACATCATCAGCATAGGCAACGACCTTCAAAGGCGGCACACCAGCAATGCCCAGAGGCACCCCGCACAACGATGCGCCCTCTAGCCTTCTTACAAAGGGGTCGATTGCGAAAGCATATAGCAGGGGGCTCAAAGGACATCCCTGGCGCACACCAGAGCCAACCTCAAAAGGCCGCCCAACCCAACCATTAACAAGTGGGAAGCTCTCAGCCCCTTTATATAATGTCTTCAGCCAATCTATAAACCTCCCCTGCAGGCCGTATCTACCAAGCAGCAACCACAGATATTCATGATTCACTCGATCAAAAGCTTTTGCCTGATCCAATGCCAGCAAGTACTTTCTCCATCCAGCAGCCCTGCATCGTTCCAAAGCCTCCCGGATAGCCAAAACTGCTGAAAAGGTACTTCTACCTTGGACCGAACAGTGCTGATGGCTGGACAACAAATCGCCTGCTACTGACGACAAGCGCCAAAAAAGAATCTTTGCCAAGATCTTTCTATCAACATTGAGAAGACTGATGGGGCGCCAGTTCTCAATCATTGAGGGGTCTTTACCTTTTGACAGAAGAATCACAGCGGATTGCCTCATGGAGGGAGGGAGCGAACCCTCTTCTAGACAGCTGTTAAAAACCTCCGCTAAAAAGGGAGCCAGAATGGACTTAAAACACTTGTAAAATTCAGCTGTCAATCCATCTGGCCCAGGCGATTTTTTGGTAGCCAGCTTGTCTATAGCATGAACTACCTCATCTGCTGAAATTGGTTCTGTCAAATTCATCAAAAGCAATGCACCATTTCCCAATCCTGGAGTAGAATCCAGAAAGCTTTCCATCCTGTCCCGGCTAAGGTCCTTTCTTCCCAGGAGGTCTGCATAATATGACCCAAAGATCTCCAAGATCCCTGATCTGGACTTTATCAGGGAACCTGTACTGTCTTTCAGGCCAATGACCGTCTTAATTGCTATGCCTTGCTTACAGTTCTGGTAAGGATCAGGTGAGTGATATTTCCCATAATCCCTCTCCAGAACCAAGGAGGCATGCCGGTCGTATTGACACTTCCTAAGAAGAAGCTTCACTTCAGAGATCTCCCCTGGATCTCCTCCATACGAGACAAGACGATCAAGCTTCCTCCGCAAATGCTGGTAGGCAATATACATACCAAGCTGCTTCTTCTTACTTATGGCCTTGAAAAGTCCAATCGCCCTTTGTTTCACAAGCTCCCACCACTCTGACTTAGTGCTTCAAAAGTCCAGAATAGAAACATGTGCCTGAAAAAAATCCTCAAAGGATTGTCTTACCTCTACATCTTCCAGGAGAGCCGAATTCAGTTTCCAGACACCCCTTCCCCTGGGTGGAGTGTCCGAGGCATTCAGAGTCACAGACAGCATACAGTGGTCAGAGAACTCCACCGCCTTCAACTCAGGAGCCGAGAAAGCAGAGTTCTCCTTCAAAAAAAACCTGTCTATCCTGCTCTGACTATTCCCTCTCTGAAATGTGAACCCCGTGCTGCCAGGGCAGTGCTTAATGTGCACATCTACCAGGCCTGCCTGTCTAACCAAATCTCTGAGAAAAACGCTATCATAACCCAGCCTGTCTATGGAGCCTCTCCTGTCTTCAGGCCTAATTATGGTGTTAAAGTCACCTCCAAAGACAACCTGCTGGGACGTAAAAAGGAAGGGCTTGATCTTTGTGAGGAGGCATTTCCTGCCCCATTTTGACTGGGGTCCATAGATATTGATCAGGCGCAGGTCCTGCCCCCTAACAGAGACGTCTAAGACCATGCATCTCCCCATTTCTACCTCAATTACCCGCCGGCAAGTTACCATATCGGTTTTAAAAAGGACCGCAACTCCGCTGCAAGGTTCAGCCGCAAGAGACCAAAAGGAGGGACCACATCTCCACTCCCTTTTTGCTAGATAGACATCGGCCAATGTATTGAGCCAGGTCTCTTGCAAAAATAAAATCTCAGCATCAAACTCGCTGAGCAAAAATAAGGCCGTATCACGAGCTCTTGCAGATTTAATGCTGGCGACATTAATGGTCACCACCTTTAACAGAGTGGAAACTGCCATCAGGATGATTGGGGTAGTCGTTTCTTAACCTCTACCACACTCTCATCACCCGAAACAGCTCTCTTCAGAGTATGCGACTCCCCCTCATCCATAGATGATAGAGAAATGGATATATCCGATACCATCTCATCACCTGACAAAACTGAAAAAGTATTGCCAAGAGGGACCCCTCCTGGATCTGATTCTGAGGAAGAGAGGACAGCTCTTCTCATCCTCCTCTTCTTCTTCTTCCTCTTCTCCTTCACCCTCTCCCACCCCTCATCAGCCGAATCCCCCCAGCAGGAGGTGAGACATGGGACATGGATACCCCTCCCTGAGCCCCATCGGCTCCACCCCCATCCGGCACCCCCACAACCTCCTGACCACGTTTGTGCTGACGGGGGACAGGTACCGGAGGTGGAGTAGGCCGAGAGGGAAGATCCACTAAACCAGCCCCCCCAGCAGCTTCCGCCAGTCTGGAGGATCTACGTACCATAGGAACAGGAGGGACAGACTCAGGGGTGACATTACCGGGGAAAACACAATCTGACACAACAGACGGAACAGACACAGGAGGGGCAACAACAGTTTCCTCCCTAGCATCAGCTGCCTCATCCTCTTTATCCAGCCTCTGCAGCTCAGCCTCCAGTCCTGGCAGGTTGTGTAGTGCCTCTGGGCACAGACTGTATGGATGACCCAGCTGCTGGCACAAATTACACCGAATCTCGGTGCATTCTTTGGCCAAATGGCCAAAATCCTGGCACAGTGAGCACTTCTTGATGGTGCAGGACGATGCAAAATGGCCTTTCTCTCCGCATTTGTTACAAACTTTAGGCTGACCTTGATAGAAAATGGTCAGCCTATCCCTCCCCAGAAAGGCTGAGCAGGGAAGATGCTGAACCACATTGCCCAGCACCCTCAATTGCACTGACACCGTCCAGGCCCCTGTCCATATCCTATGCTCATCCAGGACCTTCCGCAGTGGGGTGAGGACCTCACCATGTCGGCGTAGCCAAACTACTAAATCAGCCTCTGGTATAGATTCATTCCGGACCAGGATTGTCACCGATTTTATCAAAGGCTGTCTGGAAACAACCTTTGCCACCAAACCTTTCCACTGCTGAAGGCTCCTGCACCTCCAATATCTCTCCCAAAACAGGTCCAGGCCTTCAGGTTTTACAAATGACAAATCGTATTCATAGCTGCCTACTGGGCAGATCAATGCAAACACATCACAGGCTTTAAACCCCATCTCTAGAATCAACTCCGCCACCCTTCCCCTTACTGGTGGGTTCCCTTCCCCCTCCCACTTCAACTGTACAACATTCCTTCTCCTGACCCCACCAACCATCCCACCACCAAACCTCCCCAAATTGTGACCATTAGCATTCCCAACACTACCACCACCCCCCTTGGTGCGACTCCCCAAAACAGAGGCATAGCTCCCCCCAATCCTCCCAGCAGCAGAAATATTTGTGTGTCTGGGAGCGTCTGGTGCAACTCTAGCAGATACCGATTGCACAGATCCGGGATTGGATGGTGTATCCTCTCTCTGCTCAGCAGGGGGAGAAATGTAATTTTTAGTCTTATCAGCAATGTTAACCCCTTCACCTCCACCCACCACCAACACATCCATTGCTTTACCAGTCTCAACAGTCATAGACTTCACAGCAATGTCCGCACTCACTGCTGCAACCATAGAAGCTCCAGGAGTCATCTCTTGCTCCAAGAAAGGACACTCAGCCCAGGAGTGGATTCGATGTTCAGACACAGCAACAAGTGAGACATCCATGTGTGCTGTTTGCTCTCCATGTTGTGCAGTGTGCTGCTCCCCTCCCCCACCAGCATCAATCAGCTCTGGAGCACCTGGGAGCTCAGGTGAAACAGTCTCTCTGCAGGTGGCAGCCATCTTGCCTTTGGAGGGACTACTGGTCTCAGCAGGAACAGCAGCAACAATTTCCATCTGTGGGGTGCTTGGTGCAGGTTCACCCACATTCCCCTGATGGTATGGAGACCTCTCTGCCAGGGATTTTTCCTCCAGGTTGGATGAGGATTCCTCCACAGCAGGCTGCTTGCAGAGCTCCTCATCCGCAGTACTCACCACAGCAGGTGGGGCAGACATGCTGGAAGCAGCCATGTTGGTGTACTGGGATCTCTCCACCAGTCTTGGCTTTGCTGCTCTGAACCTCCTCTGTCCATCCTCAGGGACTTCTGCAGGGTCATCAGTGAAGGCAAACTTGTCTGCTCTCAGGGGTGACTCCATGTGCTGGATGAACCTCAAGGTTCCATACTCACCCTCAACCCCCTGGCTGGTTGCCACTGGTGATTCCACAGCCTGACATGGGGGGAGAGACGCTGATGTAGATGGAGCCGGGTCATCCATTACCTGAGGCTGCTGATCCACAGAGCTCACTGATGTCTGGCTGGCAAATCTCCTCTCATTATCAAACTTTTCTTTAAATGCTCCACTTCTTGTTTTCAGCTTTTCTAATAATAAAGATTGTCTCTTTACTTTATCCTCCATGTGCTGGAGCGCTGGCTTCATGCCCAATCTGTTCTTGCTCCAGGCCTGGCAGTATTTGGCTCTGAAGGATTTGTGTTCAGATTTTAACACAATAAGTTTCTCCTCAGCTCTTCCAATAGTCACCAATCTATCAGTAATCTTCTGCCTGAAGACATTGACATCCTCACCAGGGCTGGGACCCACAGTCAGGTCCTCCACCTCCTCCTCCTCACTAGGCCCGGTCTCATCAGGGGAATCCCTCCCAGGGCCTCCCCCTGGATCAGGCATGGTTCCTGGGCCAAGCTAGCAGGCAAGGCCCAGGCTTGAAAACGCTGGTTCTCAGGGAGAGCTCCTTCAGTGTGTCCTCCTCCTTCTCCCATTGACCACCAATGTACAGTTGCAAGAAAAAGTATGTGAACCCCTTGGGATTACGTGGAGTTTTGCATGAATTGGGCATAAAATGTGCTCTGAACGTCATCTAAGTCACAACAATAGAAGAACACAGTCTGCTGAACATAATACTACACAAACATTAGATGTTGCCATGGTTTAATTGCACATAACATGTAAACATTCACAGTGCAGAGAGGAAAAAGTATGTGAGGCCCTAGCTTAATGACTTCTCCCAGAGCTAATTGGAGCCAGGAGTGAGCCAACCTTGACTAAAAATAGTGTGATGATATTGGATGTGTTGCTGACAGCTGTCCTGCCCTTAAAAAACACACACCTGTTTTGGGTTTACTGGTTTCAAGAAGCACTGTCTGATGTGAACCATGCCTCACAGAAAAGAGCTCTCAGAAGACCTACGATCAAGAATTGTTGACTTGCAAGAAGCTGGAAAGGGTTACAAAAGTATCTCCAAAAGCCTTGATGTTCATGTGTCCACGGTAAGACAGACTGTGTACAAATGGAGAAAGTTTAGCACTGTTGCTACTCTCCCTAGGCGTGGTCGTCCTGTAAAAATGACTGCAAGAGCACAGTGCAGAATGCTGCATGAGGTAAAGAAGAATCCCAGAGTGTCAGCTAAAGACCTACAGAAATCTCTGGCACATGCTAACATTTTTGTTGACACATCTACAATAAGGAAAACACTAAACAAGAATGGAGTACATGGGAGGACACCACGGAGGAAGCCATTGCTGTCCAAAAAGAATATTGCAGCACGTTTGAAGTTTGCAAAAGAGCACCTGGATGTTCCACAGCACTACTGGCAAAATATACTGTGGACAGATGAAACCAAGATTGAGTTGTTTGGGAAGAACACACAACACTATGTGTGGAGAAAAAAAGGCACAGCACACCAACATCAAAACCTCATCCCCACTGTAAAACACGGTGGAGGGAGCATCATGGTTTGGGGCTGCTTTGCTGCCTCAGGGCCTGGACGAATTGTTGTCATTGATGGGAAAATGAATTCCAGAGTTTATCAAGACATTTTGCAGGAAAACGTACGACCATCTGTCCGCCAACTGAAGCTCTGCAGAGGATGGGTGATGCAACAGGACAATGACCCAAAGCATACAAGTAATTCAACAAAACAATGGCTGCAGCAGCACAGAATACGCCTTCTGGAGTGGCCCAGTCAGAGTCCTGACCTCAACCCGATTGAAATGCTGTGGCATGACCTTAAGAGAGCGATTCACACCAGACATCCCAAGAATATTGCTACACTGAAACAGTTTTGTGAAGAGGAGTGGTCCAAAATTACTCCAGATCGTTGTGCAGGTCTGATCTGCAACTACAGGAAACGTTTGGTTGAGGTTATTGCTGCCAAAGGAGGGTCAACCAGTTATTAAGTCCAAAGGTTCACATACTTTTTCCTCCCTGCACTGTGAATGTTTACATGTTATCTGCAATTAAACCATGGCAACATCTAATGTTTGTGTAGTATTATGTTCAGCAGACTGTGTTCTTCTATTGTTGTGACTTAGATGACGTTCAGAGCACATTTTATGCCCAATTCATGCAAAACTCCACGTAATCCCAAGGGGTTCACATACTTTTTCTTGCAACTGTAAGTACATTCTTTCCATTGACCTCCAATGCAAGGAGCGTTCTGCCCACTGATCACCAATGTAAGGAACATTCTTCCCACTGATCACCAATGTAAGGAACATTCTTCCCACTGATCACCAATGTAAGGAACATTCTTCCCGCTGATCACCAATGTAAGGAACATTCTTCCCACTGATCACCAATGTAAGGAACATTCTTCCCACTGATCACCAATGTAAGGAACATTCTTCCTACTGATCACCAATGTAAGGAACATTCTTCCCACTGACCACCAATATAAGGAGCGTTTTTCCCACTGATCACTAATGTAAGGAGCATTCTTCCCACTGATCACCAATGTAAGGAGCATTCTTCCCACTGATCACCAATGTAAGGAGCATTCTTCCCACTGATCACCAATGTAAGGAACATTCTTCCCACTGATCACCAATTTAAGGAGCATTCTTCCCACTGACCACCAATGTAAGGAACATTCTTCCAACCAATCACCAATGTAAGGAACATTCTTCCCACCGATCACCAATGTAAGGAACATTCTTCCCACTGATCACCAATGTAAGGAACATTCTTCCCACTGATCACCAATGTAAGGAACATTCTTCCCACTGATCACCAATGTAAAGGACATTCTTCCCACTGATCACCAATGTAAAGGACATTCTTCCCACTGATCACCAATGTAAGGAACATTCTTCCCACTGATTACCAATGTAAGGGGCATTCTTCTCACTGATCACCAATGTAAGGAACATTCTTCCCACTGATCACCAATGTAAGGAGCATTGTTCCCACTGATCACCTATGTAAGGAACATTCTTCCCACTGATCACCAATATAAGGAGCATTCTTCCCACTGATCACCAATGTAAGGATCATTCTTCCTATTGATCACCAATGTAAGGGACATTCTTCCCACCGACCTTCAATAAAAGGAACATTCTTCCCACTGATCATTAATGTAAGGAGCAATTTTCCCACTGACTACCAATGTAAGGAACACTCTTCCCAATGACCATTGTAAGTTAAATACTACCCACTGACCACCAATGTAAGGAACATTCTTCCCACCGATCACCAATGTAAGGAACATTCTTCCCACCGATCACCAATGTAAGTACATTCTTTTCGTTGACCACCAATGTAAGGGACATTCTTCCCACCGATCACCAATGTAAGGAACATTCTTCCCACCTATCACCAATGTAAGTACATTCTTTTCATTGACCACCAATGTAAGGAGCATTCTTCCCACTGACCTCCGTGTACCATGAGGTGTAGATATAGTAATTATTAGCAGGGGTTCCCTGAGGCCTGAAAGTTATTTCAAAGGTTTTCTTACATTAGAAAGATTGAGAAAGTCTGATTTAAAATACAGGTCCACTTTAAGTGTTACGAATCAACAAGACACAAGCAGGACATTTTCTTTGAAAAAGAAACAAACTCACCTCCATGGCGAGAGCTGCGGTCTGCTGGTCGTAGTGGTTGAGGAGATTGGGCATGAAGGTGGTATTGTACGGGAGGTCCTGACACATTCTTAGTGTAATGGGCTCACAAGCAAACAGGCTGTGTCCCATGGCTCCTTGGACAAGAACAAAAATCATCCAAAAGTAGTTGGAGTAGGCAGCCATGCTGGATCCATACGGAGCCATAGTGTCCTTTAAATCCTAGCTGTCCTCCACAGTCCCATGGATGGACGGCTCTTGTGACGGGGCTTCCAGTACGCATTGATCATAGAGGGATTTCCGACACATTCCCAGCGGTCAGAAGACTGGGAGCACTTGGTTTCCTTCTTAGTCGCAGGTTCATATTTCTCCCTTACGGATTCCCAGGTGCTAACCACACTCCCAAACCACAGTTTCCATGTTTCCTCCAGAGAAATAATATCCAGGAGTCTTCAAGAGCTGCGGAAAATAAGTACACAAGGTGAAAATTTGTTCTTCAAAAATTTGGATGAACAAGTAATGAATGATGCTGGCCACATTTGTAACAATTGTCCTTCATCGACCATCATGCTCAACCACAAACATTCAAAAAAGTTATCTACCACTCCCAACGCCCATTCACCTTCTTGGTCAGCTAGGTGCCCAAAGTCGGTGACACACTGTAAAATACTTTGTGTGAAGCTTTATTGTTCAAAACAAACAACACCATTTGAGACCTTCTTCTCTGACACGTTTCATCGAAATCAGGCGGAATCCCCAGGGGTAGCCCAATTTTGGGTGAAACGCACCAGTATGGAGCTTTGTGTTGCTTCACCTAACAGGAATCTATAAAGTGCCTCTGGAGCTATTCACAATGTACAGTAGAAGCTGCAGTAAGTCAGTCCCAGCTGGTGGACTTCCAGCATCATGTAACCCAGGGGTCTCCAAATATTCTAAGGCAGGGGTGGGCAACTGTGGCCCTCCAGCTGTTGTAGAACTACAATGAGGCATTGCAAAACTGACAGTTACAAACATGACTCCCAAAGGCAGAGGCATGATGGGACTTGTAGTTCACCAACAGCTGGAGGGCCACAGTTGCCCACCCTTGTTCTAAGGTAAGGGCCAGTTTATTGTCCTTCAGACTTTAGGGGGGGGGGAAGGACTGTGGCCACTGAGGTTAAAAAATGCCCCATCATTGGTTTTAATGGGAGAAATAGTGCCCCATTGATGGTGTCAGTAAACGGAATGGTGCCCCATCATTGGTGTCAGTTGGTAGAATAGCATCTCAAGAGCCACAAAATGGAAAGCAAAGGGCCACATCCAGCCCAAAGTCCCAGTTTGGAGATCACTGATCTAGTTCTTTACTCCCTGCTTGATTGTTCCTGAACCGCTCCTTTCATTCATTGGATCTCAGTTCTTTCAATCATAGAGGCTTAGTATCACATGCGGGCATTGACTGCATGCAACGACCTTGCCCAGAAATGCCCACTTCTCCAGACTTACACCCACCCATGAAGGCATTTTGATATTTGCATAACTCCTCCCACTGCTGAGGGCTTTGGAGAAGAACAAGGGGACAGGGTGCTGTCTTCAGGAAGCTATGTACAGCACCCTGCCGGCAGCTTGCACCAGTTATGATCTGCCTTCACTGCATAGAGAAGCAAAGAGACCCAGTGATGATATCACAAGGTCCAAAAATAAAGTATGTAATGAGAACATAAATGTTTCATTTAAAAATGTTGATGGGGGGGGGGACCAGGGAAGGCAAAATAAAAAAAAATTGGCTTGATATTTAACATTCACAGAACTATGCTTGTAAATGCATTCCATAAAAATAGGCTGGCAAAAGAAAGAGGAGCTTTGGAAATCCCGTAGGAAGGGGAGGGGAGCAGGATCTGCAATTATGTTTAATACCGGATTAGGTAGGTAAGCCGTTGGAAACAGGATGGAGAGACGGTAACTGTACAGGTCTATGGGAGGTGTTAATGGCAATGCACCAGGTACTGCTATCCATAGACATACACTGCCTGGGATTGCCAACCACCTCTGGATTCCAGCTCCTTGCTGGCTCCAATCTGTCCCTGGAAAATGCATTATCAACTGCATAAAACGCTTTTTTTATATATATTTTCATTTTTTTATTTTCACATCAGTGTTTATT
Organism: Staurois parvus; assembly: GCF_062004578.1. Classification (NCBI taxonomy): domain Eukaryota; kingdom Metazoa; phylum Chordata; class Amphibia; order Anura; family Ranidae; genus Staurois; species Staurois parvus. The sequence goes on along the minus strand of NW_028318244.1, from coordinate 2,634,005 downwards.
AATTAGCGTTCATGTACACTGCAGCTGATAAACTCACGTTTAGGAGCTGTTCAGCGTTTTTTCAGCAGCCCCTGAACTCTCCCTAATGTTTTCCTATGTGTCCATGTACACATCGTCATTTATAGGCATCTGAGTTAACAGCAGGGGCGGACTGACAACTCATGGGGCCCCCGGGCAATAGGGGATCATAGGGCCCCTGTGTCCTTGCCCAAACTCAAAAAAGCCTATAAAAGAAAAAAAAAAAAAAAAAAGTACCAGGGGCATTACATGGGGCCTCCTACTGACCCCGGGCCCCCGATGCAGTGCCCGAGTGCTCGAATGGTCAGTCTGCCCCTGGCTAACAGTCGTCTTTTTGAACGCAGAAAACTTGCATTAAGCAGTAGATTTTTATCAGCGTTTCAAATGCAAAACGCTGGTAAATGTGCCTAAACACATTTTTAGGCGTTTGAAATTTTTTTTAACTCTTCCATATCCAGATGCTGTCCAGAGCCTTTTTTCATCATGAAAAATGCATGCAAATCGTTTCACCGGTACTCAAATGGACCCGGTACACCATACTTTGAGGTTTTGTATGAAAACAAATATGTTACACTGCTGCATTGATTTCTGCATAGAAATGAGCCGGAACACATCCAAACACCACAAAAAAACCTAATCTCAACAAATACTGCTCTCTCTGCTTCTGCTCTCTCTATTTCTCTCAAAATGTCTGAAATAGTTAATTTTTTACTGTTTTTAAGTACATTCTGGGCATTTTGGAAAGTTTGAGGTTATCTTAAAAAAAAACGCTTCTTAATGCAAACACTCATAAATGCTGGTATGCACATGTGGCTAAACTGACGTTTTTTAACCTACGTTTTCCAGCAGTCAGTTTCCATCATTCAGAAGTGTCCCGTGTACATGGAGCCTTATTGTCTTGTGGGCTTTAAACAAAGACATTCATTGTAAAATCTATTAAAGTAGACCTAGCATCACATACATTTCCATGTTAAGCCAGTAATGTGTTGTTTTAACACTTCCAGGTATTTATTACATCTCCAAGAGATCACAGTACTCCCCCTGACACTTGCCTTTCTCTCCAGAAGAACAGCACCATCTTTGTTTAGGCATCAATTAGGACTACTGTCTACTTCCTGGGCTGAGCTACTGGCACTGAGTCGACACAGTCATGTACTGTAAATCTTTGTGTCTATTTCGTTTTTGGCAGTGTTCACAAAATGTCTTACACAGATCGGCCCCTACTGCAGCTTGTCACCTAGTGACTTGCTACAATGTTACAATCAGGGGCGGACTGACAACTTATGGGGCCCCCGGGCAATAAGGGATTATGGGGCTCCTGTGTCCTTGCCCAAACTAAAAAAAGCCTATGAAAAAGGTACCAGGGGAATCTCATGGGGCCCCCTACTGACCCCGGCCCTCGGGCAGTGTCCGAGTTTCCAAATGGTCAGTCCGCCCCTGGTTACAATGTATAGTCTAAGTGATCACTGGGAGGAGAGGACCTGACA